>NW_026578117.1:5000-47500 GCF_029603195.1 Condylostylus longicornis
GGTCGTCTGCATACATAAATATTTTCCAGTACAGTTTTAAGTTTGCAATTTCATTGATGTAAAAAAGAAACAAAGTTGGGCCTAGTGACTACCCTGTACTATACCAAAATTCACAGAATTCCCACTATTGTTCAGTGAATTGGATTCTTCCTTGAAAGTAGCTTTTAAGCCAGTTGTGTGCTGATCCTAATATACCATAACTTTTTCGTAACGTGTCCTTTTTCCTTCCTTCACATATTTGTTGCTCTCTATAAGAAATAACATCAAACAAAGTGGTTGTTGTATTTGAATTTTCCCTAAATGCGTACTTTCATTAATTAGTTTATTTTTAACAAGGAAGTTGTTATTTGCTTATTTGTACTAGATTCGATAAATTTACTTATAACTGATGATACAGACATGGGTCTGAAATTGTCATAATCACTTACATCATATAAGCACAATTTTATAATTTTTACTTGCTTTGGGATATGTCGAAAGTTCAAAAGACATGTTAATCCAGTCTCTAATGCAGTGTACCAATTCATTTATAGATTCTTTTAAAATATTTTTGAGTTTATATTATCTGCACCAGCAGAATTCGTATTTTCTAAGTTTTTTATGCATTGATATGTGTCACTCAATGTTACTTTTGAAATTTGAATCTAGCATTAGTTTCTATCTTAAAAAAAAATACGTTGTGCTCTATTTTTGCAGATAGAATTTAACCTATAGTGGTGTAATATTCATTAAATGCATTTAATTTTTAAATTTTTTGTTTTTCAGTGATACAATCACTAAAAACATGTTGTCTACATATTGTTTCTTATTCGGCATTATTATATTTTGAATATTTTCTCAGGTTTTTTTTTGCATCATTTTTACAGAACTCAAATTTACTGCCATAGAATTTTGTTTTCTTCCTTCTTTTCAAATTAGTTAATCTGTTTAACCAGTATTTATATTTGGTTTTTATGTATTTGTCCTTATCAATTATTTGTCTTTAGTCAATTTATTATGCCAGTAGCTTTTTTTTTAACTAAATCTATAATTTCACTATCAACACGGCTTAGAATATTTATTGTTTTTATTGGTTTTTATTGCCGTGATTGACTTCACTACAGCCTCATTAATTTTTTTTTGTCAACATGTTGCGCTTATCATCTATAGTAAGCTTGTAGTTTGAACGGTAAATTTCTTCGTTAAGTAAATGCTCTCTTAATAAGTCATAATTAATTTTCTCAATTACCTGTTTTTTGTGTTAATGTTTTTGTTATAACTATTAGTCTTGTAGGAATTATTTTCGATAAATATTAATTTGTGGTCAGAGATATCATAATTTAATTGAATAATGTTAATTTCGTCATTGGTAGAATTAGTTCGTATATGGTCTAAGCACGTGTTGGATATCGGTCGTGTAATAATAATAATAATAATAATAATAATAATAATAATAATAATAATAATAATAATAATAATAATAATAATAAAAATAATAATAATAATGATAATATTAATAATAATAATTATAATTATAATAATAATAATAAAAATAATAATGATAAGAATAATAATAATAATAATAATAATAATAATAATAATAATAATAATAATAATAATAATAATAATAATAATAATAATGTTAATAATCAACTTGCGCAATGAAAATAAGTGCCTCAAGAATGATGTCATGCATAATAAAATTGAGCTAGAAAAAATGAAACAAATCCGTTTTAACAAGCTGATAGAAATTTCTGGTGTTGATGACTTACCTGGAATGGATACCACTACTATTACAAAACAAATTGTTGCAAAGACTGGAATAGTTCTGAAGGATGAAGATATCAAGTTCACCCAAAGAGCTGCTAAAACGGGTACCAAGGCTAAAACGGGTGAGCCATGTAAAATAGTTGTTAAATTTAGAGATATTAAAACAAAATCAGAAATAATTAGAGCATCTAAAGGCAAAATGTTGTGCATGTCTGAGATTTTCAATATTGCTACCAACAGTAAGAACATTAAACATATATTTATAAATGAAAAGCGTACTAGCTATCTTGGATTTTTGTTCAAAAAAGCTCGGGACATGAAAAGAAACCAAGTAATAAAATATGCATGGGTTAAGGATGGTATGATATTTATCCGCAAAACTGATAACAGCAAGACAATAAGGGTCTTGCATGAGAACCACTTGAATGTTGACTGATATAACATTTTATTTACCCATCAATACTCATGTAAATAATATTAACAGCATATCTGCAGATTTTCGGATTTCCACATTTTGAAAATCCGAATCATTAAAAATAATATATATGAATGCAAGAAGTATTAAATATAAGATGGATGAAGTCTGCCACTTGTTGGATACACTGAATTCAACAATTCACATAATTATATTCACAGAAACCTGGATACTGGAACATGAAAATGAATTAGTTAACATAAAAAATTATAGTAAAGTTTTATCGTGCCGATCAAAGCGGAGAGGTGGTGGATGTGGTATATTTGTTCATGATAATATAAGATATAAAGCGAAAGAAATTTTTTGTGATGAAGTCAATAGTCTAGTATGTGTTAATTTAAATATTGAAAATGAAATATACAGTATTTCTGCAATATATAGGCCGCCAAATAATGCCACAGCAGCAGTTGAAAAATTTCTAAATATTTTAGACACACATATGGAAACACTAAATAATAAAATAATTGTAGGTGATTTCAATTTTAATATTATCGGGCATATTAATCATAATATTGATAGCTATAAATTGATAGTTGAAACAAATGGCTTTTTCTTCTGCAACAAAAATATCACTAGACCAACCTCGGCTTCCTGTCTTGATCATATATTAATGAATGACCCTGCAAATAAGGTAAATATTTTTTCAATAAATTCGGATATATCTGATCATGTTTTTCTTACCATTGAAATTGATAACGCAAAAATTAAACAAACAAAAATTAATAATAATAATTCGTCAATTAACATACTACATTATGATAATGTCAAAAAACATATGATCGATTTCCCAATAAATATTAATACTTTAAGTATGGACGTTGATGATGTGTGTAATAAACTGACATCTGTGATCAATAATTGTAAGCAATGTTGTACGATAGAAAAATATGTTAGAAACAAATTAGAAAAATATTCTGCGCCTTGGATTGATTTAGAATGTGTGAAACTAATTGAAAGAAAAAATTATTGGTATCGCAAATATTTAGAAAATAATAATTCAATCTATTTTAAAAATAAGTATAAATACTGGCGAAATAAAGTTACACAAATAAAATGAAAAAAAAGAGAAGTTTATGATACGAAATGTTTTGAAAAAGCAGGTGGAGATATACGTAAGAATTGGAATTGTGTCAGAAAAATTATTAATAATAATATTAATGAAAAAAAAGACGATTTTTTTGGTGGAAAAATACTGGATACTTGTGAAAAACAGAATAAAATTGAAAAATTTAATGCTTTTTACAGTAAAATAGGTGAAGACATGGCAAGAATATATAACTCGATTTATTTTTCTAAATCCAGAACCAGTTCACAATTTGTATTAAAATTTATAGATGTATATGAAACCAAAAAAATAATTAGCGGGCTTTCGAATTCAAACGCATGTGGAGCAGATGGCATTCAACCAAAAATTATAAAAGAATGTAAAAATGAATTAGCAAGTACCATCACAATGCTCATTAATGCATCTTTTGCGCAAGCTAAGATTCCTGACATCCTTAAGATAAATAGAGTTATACCGGCGTATAAAAAATTGAGATGTACAGATGACATCAATAATTTCCGACCGATTTCCATTTCATCAATTTTAAGTAAAATTTTGGAAACTTACGTTAGTAGTCAGCTTGTTAATTATTTAGAAAAAAATGGATTAGTAAACAATAGTCAATATGGGTTTAGGAAACAATCGAATACGCAAGCTGCTTTGTTTGATGCTGTGTCATTTATGCAGTCTGGCTTGGATTGTAAGAAGAAAGTCGCAGTGGTATTCTTCGATTTACAGAAAGCGTTCGATTCTGTCGATAGAAAGATACTCTTGAGAATTTTATACGAATGCGGAGTAAAGGGTAATGAATACAAATGGTTTAGTAATTATCTATCAAATCGGAAGCAGTATTCAGAATGTGATGGCGTAAGAAGTAGCGTGAAGGAAGTAACATATGGAGTAATACAAGGAAGATCCTTAGGTCCTACTTTGTTTTTGTGTTTCATTAGTAGTCTCCTGAATTTGGGGCTTAGAGGTAAACCTTTTATGTTTGCAGATGACCTTGCAATAGTCTACGTTAAAGATAGCTTTAAAGATATTGAAACAGCCATTAATATTGACATGATGCAATTACATGATTGGATGAGTCAACATAGGCTCACTGTTAACATAAAACTAAATACATGCTAATAAAGGCCAATTTAATGGAAAAAATCGACATGAATTATGATAACCAATCTATTAGTAAGGTATATGTTTACAAATACTTAGGCGTGTTAGTTGATGCGAATTTAACTTGGACAATTGAAATAAATGAGCGAATAAAAAAAGGTCGCAGGTTGGCTGGGATATTTAGGACGATAAGTTCAAGAATACCACAGAAGATAAAACGCCCGTTGTATTATAGTTTGTTTCACAGCACAGTAACATATGGAATATTGGTTTGGGGTAATTCATATGAAAAAAACATGCGCATGTTGCAGGGAGTGCAAAATAAAGTAATAAAAAATCTCTTTCGGTTCGAGAATAGAACACCAACAAAAAGTATACATGAAAAATGTCGTATTCTTCCAATAGAAGTGTTGAAACAAAAGCTACAAGTTACCCATGTACATATGATGCTAACTAATAACATTAACACAAACACAAAACTAGTTATTAATAACGAAACACACAATTATAACACAAGAACAGCTAATGATTTACGAGTAACATCCTCTGCAGTCAGATTCTGTAGGCAAGATTCAGTATATAATTTGGCTATTAAGCACTACAATGAGCTCCCACGGCATTTAAAATATTTAAATATAAATGATTTTAAAAATAAAATTTATAACTTTTACTTTGATATGTTGTAATTGTTTTATTATAATTCTAATTGCATTATCTATATATATTATATTAAATTCACTAATAATTTGGCTCAGATAGACATATTTAATTACGTAAAATTCAAAAATTCATGTATTTTTATTTGTAAATAATGTTTTTTTCATAAAGCCATTTTTATTTTGGGCTCTTATTTCTAGTACTTTCCTTAAGTTTTTTATTTTTATTTTTCATATTTATTTTAAAGTTGAATTTTAGTATTAAGTTATTTTGAAATGTAATAATTATGTATATATACTCTATACGAGCAAGTTGCTCTTATGAGAAATAAATGAATTGAAATTGAAAATTGAAATTGAAATTATAATAATAATAATAATAATAATAACAATAATAATAACAATAATTATAATAATAATAATAATAATAATAATAATAATAATAATAATAATAATAATAATAATAATAATAATAATAATAATAATAATAATAATAATAATAATAATGATAATAATAATAATAAAAATAATAATAATAATAATAATAATAATAATAATAATAATAATAATAATAAAAAATAATAATAATAATAATATTAATAATAGTAATAATAATAACAGTAATAATAATAAATATAATAATAATAATACTAATAACAATAATAATAATAATAATAATAATAATAATAATAATAATAATAATAATAATAATAATAGTAATAATCACTAGGGGAATTATTCCAAATAGGTAATAATTTGTTTTCAGAATACTAAAGGTGTTTGCTAAAATTAGGAATATAAATTTGGGATAGAATATTTAAACCACGTATTTTTAAAAATAAGTTAGTTAAGAAAAATAATCATATTTTTTAATGTCATAGAATTTACCGTTAACTTCGTGCTTTTATAGAAATTTCAAAAAGCTTGCGGTTTCGGAAACATAAGGCCCCAAAAATTCCGATTTAACCAATTTCAAGAAGCGATAACTTCAGATTTTAAATAACAGTAAATTTTAATGGCCATTTTGTCTTTTTAAAGTTTAACTATAGTATGCCGCGATAAAAGAAGCAAGCCACTACCTTTCTGCGTTTGCAAAATTTGAAAATACTTATGGTTTCACTGCAATAAATAGTTAAAAAATGGCTTTTTTAGGGTTTTGCAGGGGTATAACTTCTAGGTGGCGGGGAGATATATAAAAATTATGTTCTACGGAAATAAGTTTCTAGCAAAAATCTACGTATATATTAAATTTCAGCTTTCTATTTTCTCAGCGTGTAGAAGTTTTCCAAACATGTCCACGGACGGACGGGTAGACAAAGTGAAACTAATAAGCACTTTCTTTCAAAATATTTTTGGAATAGTGCTAAAAATATAATATTAAATGGAATTTTCTTTTTCATTATAGCAATTATGGTACACTGAACCAATTAAATTTTAATTTTAAAAATAAAAGAAAAGTAATAAAAGAAAGATTTTACTATCCCAATAACATATCTAGAGATAAAATTACTTTTGAATATACCGTATTCACATCCGAAAAAATTTAAGAGAAATAAACACTATTAGGCCAGGTTAGGCTAGCCCGGCTATCTATTCGTTGAGAAGCGATCCATCGATTCGAAGGGCTTGAAGCTTCGGATAGCCCAGATGATTCCTCTTTCCGAGTCAACGGTGCCTCAGCGCGACTGGGTCGCTTGCCAAGACCCTTCTGAGTGTCGAGTCCGCTACACTCTTTTTAATTTTTCGCCAAAATTCTCTTTAGGAGGGCCTTTGTGCCCTTCTGATCTCCCTTTTGTATACCCTGAGGTATACATCTCGCGACTCCTTGGTAAGCTTTGCTTTCTTGAATTGTGCCCTAGAATTTTCCGCAGGACCCCAACTCAACAATCCACCACCTCTTAACAAAATACCAGGGCATGCTGCCTTGGAAGCATTATTAATAGCCCTCGTGAGCATATCAACCAGTTCGTCCAACTCTTCGGTCGTGCTGGGGTACGCGCAAGCCATAAGTCCCGCTAAATAATTCCCGCTAAATTGTCTAAATTTGGACCAAGTACTTATTTTACGGTTTCTGAAGATCTGCGGTGTATTCTGCTTAGCAATGAATTAAAAAGTATGTACCGGTGGTCACAAAAGCAGTACTCTTGCGAAACCTTCCAGTTGGTGACCATGTCAACAACAGATTGAGAGGCAAAAGTTAGTTCTATAAGTTCTTGCCGAGGTTTAGCAACAAAGAAATATTCCAAAAGTGACTCACCCCCTGTGTTTGTAGCTGAGTTTCCCCAGATTGAAGATTGAAGATCATTCATATTGTCGGCTATTAGGGTTTTGTCGTCTGCATATCGAATGTTGTTTATGTATTTGCCATTCACTTTTATCCCTGTTGGCATTGTTTCGATTGCCTGTTGAAAAATCGCTTCGGCGTAGATGTTAAATAAAAGCGGTGATAGTATACAACCCTGTCGAACTCCTTTTTTTATTTCCACTTCGTTTGTGATACCATCTTTTGTTCTAACGTGTGCACTTTGATGCCAGTATAAATTTTGTATGCATCGCATGTCTTTCTCATCAATAAGCATATTAGCTAATATGTCCATTAATTTGTTATGATTGACATTGTCAAACGCTTTTTCATAATCGATGAAACACAAAAATACGTCTTTCCTAACATCGCGACAATTTTGTACCAGGACTTGAATACTAAATAGCGCTTCTCGCGTTTCTGTTCCATCTTCGAATCCAAACTGGGTTGTACCCATATTTTTTTCACATTTCTTATAGATTCGATTATGTAGTATTTTCAAGAATATTTTTAAAGCGTGACACATCAGGCTTATCAAACGATGGTCATTGCATGTTTTGGCATTGTTCTTTTTTGGCAATGGTTTGAAGGTGGATTTTAGCCAATCTGTAGGGAATTGTCCACTATCGTAAATATGATTAAATAATTTTTCCAGAATCATCAATTTCTCATCATCTATAAGTTTTATTGTTTCAACCGGTAAATCATCTGGTCCAGCCGCTTTGTTATCTTTAGATAATTGTATAGCTTTTCGAACTTCATCTAGTGTTATATATGGTACCGTAAATTGCCTACTTGACGAGTTGTTATTCGAAATATCAAGTTTATTGTGATCTGAGAATATCTCTTTAATGTATTTTGCCCAGAAATCTTTTCTTTCTTCGCTATCAACAGTTTTTTGGTTTCTATGATTTACCAAAATAGATGGATTTGACTTACGATATTGTCCCGATATTTCCTTTATTTTTCTATGAAGGCTGAAATCGTTGTGTGTACTTTGTATTTGTTCGATATGTTCGCATTCATTCTTTAGCCAATTTGCTTTTTGCCTTCCGACATTCCTTTCTAATTACTTTTTGTATTCGACGACATTCTGAAATATTTTTATTTTTGTGTGTTCTTCTTTCATCCATTAGTGATTGCTGTTGTCATCCATCTTTGTTTTGGAACAGATTTCTTTGTTCCAAGAATGTTCTTAGATGTGTAATATAGCATTGTATTTACTTTATTCTAATATGGTGTTGACGTTTTCTATATTATCATTCATAATTGTATTTAATCGGTTGTTAACTTCTGTAGAAATGTTAGATTTGATTTCATCATTTTCCAAAATTTTGACTGTTGCCGATTTCTTATTATTCTTGCTAATTTGATTTAACATTAGCCTGCAATAAGTTGTGGTCTGATGGAACGTCAGCCCCCGGGTAAGTAGAAACCTTCATTATAGAAGTAGCAAATCTTTTGTTTACAAAGATAAAGTCAATTTGATTTCGCACGATATTTCCAGCATTATCTTGCGGCGATTTCCAGGTGTAAAGTCTTCTAGGTGGTAAACGAAACCACGTATTTGTAACTTTGAATTTAAATTCTTCACAGAACTCTATTAGACGGTTATCTCTTTCATTTCTTGTTCCTAAGCCAAATGAACATACTATATCATTGACTCTTCCGGTACCAATTTTTGCGTTGAAGTCCCCCATTATAATAGTCATTTCATGTGGTTTCTTTAATTTTAGTAAACTTTCTATTTCACAGTAAAACCCTTCAATCTCGTCATCATCTTTTTCTGTCGTTGGTGCGTATATTTGAATTACATTTAGTTCTACAGGTTTGGTGTTAATTTTTAATATCATTGCTCTGTCTGAGAGTGGTATAAAGTTTGTTACACATTTGCCCAGAGGTTCTGTGACTATTATACTGACACCATCCCGATGACTAGGAGAATTATTGTCAGAGTAGTAAAATTTTACGCCCTGTGCCGAACATTCACCACCGTTTGGCCACCTAGTAATGTTAAATATTTAAATAAAAGCAAAACCTAAAATGAGAGTAATCTCGTATGGCAAATATTTTAAATAAAAAACTTTAAATTGGAAACAGTAATACAAAACTCGCATAAGATATGAATTTAAATATAGCAAAATAATAACAAAAAAAAATCATAATAACTATTAATAACAAAAAATAATAAGATAACAAAATTTGATGCAAAATGTGAACTTATGGTCTTTGCAGCAAAAAATTTCATGAATATCTGTTTAGGGTTCCGGCCCAACGATATTCGTCTTTCGTCGAGCAATGTTTTGTTTGTGAAAGGAGTGTGAAATACCTAATCTGAGCAGTTTATTTAGTGAAGTAAGCAAATCGCTGAAAAAAAATTAAGATAACTACGTGAGACTTCGAGCGAAATGTATAAACGTTACAAAAATAACGGTGCTTCCTTACGCGAAATGACTAATACCTGACAAATACTCGAGATCAACGACGCTCTCTCGAACGTTGACAAAAACAGATATTTCACAACCATCGACTTGAAGAGTGGAATCTATAATATCCCACTCAAAGCCTCTGACTCAGAAAACAGGAAATTCAATATTGTGCGCTTACTCTTTGGATTAAAAAATGTGCCTCTGATTATCCAAAAATCATTTGTCAGGCCATTATTGGCGATTCATCACGAACTATGCAAAAGTCAAACTATGTCATCACGTGCCTGACATGCGTTTTTCATGGGTAAGAGGAACTCGTGCCCAAAACCACCTCAAATAATATACGTATGAACCTTTACCAGAACTTTCTAAATTTTCTCAAAAAATTAAATGCACTTGAACCGAAAGAAGTCATACCAATACATTTAAACTTTTACAAACCATTTCAACAAAATATGCTACAGGTCACCAACAATGTACTGATGTGAAATTTCAGGCCTATCACTTTCATAACGCATAAATTCGATAAAACGAAAGAAAACCAAAGAAAATAGATGTTAGCCATTATTTGGGCTCTTTACTTTTTTAAAAAATTTCTTATGGGACCCCTTCTGTTGAAATTCTCATATTGAATTTAAACATCATATAATTTTCAAAATGGGAGCAGCAACCACATTAAACCACTCTTCTTCTTTCAATATAGAAGACATGTCCTTATAAAACCATTTTATAAATGTAATTTGTAAACATCTCTAAAAAAACTTTAGCTTCAATCAGCAAATGGAATACTTGCTCCGAAGAAATAGTGGGTAAGTTATAAAATATCTACCGGAAATTTTTGAATATTTTTGCTGCTATAGGGTTTGATTCTGCTCCAATTTAGTAAATGACATAGTCCTTGAGTACGTCTTAAATATAAACAACACGAAATCACTTAGTGTTGACAAATCGCTAAATTACATATCAATCATCTTTACCATAGAGAAGTTAATGCCCAAGTTAATGGTGTTCACTCAAACTTATCAGAAATTATGAAATGCCTCGAGGCAGAAAAATATTCAAAAACTAGTTGAACGACCAGTAAATGAATATAACTATACAATACATTCGACAACTTAAAAGAAACCTATCCAACTAACTTTCCTTGAATAACCCTGGAACTTGTGAATTGTTAGATGAACTCTTTTTACCGACCGCATTATTGTATACACAATACGTTAAATATCTTTTACGTGATGGCAACAAATTTTGCATATCGAGTACAAATTCGGTGGGAATTTACTTCTCCATGGTAGAGAAGAGTAAATAAACTATTTTTAACAAATTGCCGATCTGTCGGTCTGTGTGTGCACGTGTGTATTTCAAGATCTCCTGATCCGATTTCGAAGAAATTTTATATGTAAGTTTATTTCGACCATGGAATAGATTGATTAATTTTTGGAACATACCATGCCTCGGGAACTGGACACTTTAGCGAGCATATTTTACATTTTTATTTTAAGGAAAATACGAGTATTGAATAGATATACTTGAAATTTCAGATTAGCTTCATTCGACCGTACTCGGAACCTCCTAACTTTTGGAAGAAATCTGGTGTCACCAACTGGACGTTTGTTATGGAACAAATATACATTTTCGGGTATATAAGGAGAAATAATCAACCGATTTTATTGAAATTTAATATTTCTATTTGAAGTATTAAAACAAATCTATAAATTTTTTGGAAAGATCAGGGTTCGGAAACCAATCTGCGGGCCGATTTTAAATTTTCTACTATATATTGAATAGATATTCAGAAGTAACTGAAAGTTTTGTCGTAACAAATCAATATCAGTAGTTTCCGCTTATTACAAAACAATGTAGGTTTTATTAACTTTGGCAATTTTCTTAAGAAAGTGTTTGGTTCTTGTTATAACTCAAACTTCCCAAAATTAATTTATATAAAATATTTATATTTCCAAAAGTACATAAAAATTGCCACCATAAAATGTAGTACCATTTTGTAAAAGGTGGTCACAAAGCATATTGGGAGGGGGTGAAGGTGGAGGGCGAAAGAAGTATCCGTATTTTTTGACACCTCAGTATATATTTTTAACACAATGATGTTTGTATTATATATGTATTATGTAAACATGAATAAAATAAAGAATTAAAAAGGTAAATTCAAGTTACTCTATTAAGTTAGATAATCAGAGGGTTATTACATCAATGAATGCCTGAATATTGTCGTATTTTTCTTTTCTTGGATATTCCTTTTTAAATTTTTTGTTTAATTTTTTTTTAATAAATAAGAGACAAATATTGTAATAAAAGTTTAAGAAAAATTTCCAAAAAAATATTGTTATAACAGTTTGGAAAAATTTGCATGTATTTTAAGTACATATATACATACATAATCATGTATGCATGTATTTTTTAAAGCTTCCTAGCGAATTTTTTTAAAGCCAGTTTTGGATATTTTTATACGGTTTTGAATATAGAAATAAATTTTAAATATATAATTATTGAATTATGGTGGTAAACACACAGATATAAATTTTTCAAATAAAGAAAGGTTTAGGCATAAACAAAATAATAATTTTATTCAAATATATTATGTACATTATTTATGTATTAGATTTGAACAAAAATTCCGAGGTTCCCAACAATTTCGCCATCAATCATCCTGTACTAAATCGGATGATTTCATGGTCTGACATAGAAACCTCCTCCTCCTCTGACTTGTGAAATATTTTAAAATTTTGGCGAATCATTTTAATGAATATTTTTCAAATATTTCTAATAATATTATTCCTTTAAGTAATTCTAGTAGTGGTTCTCATTCTATTTTTAATATTGTAAATGATTATTTCGTTTCATACAGCTTTTTTCAATACTTTTCCTTTTTTCCAAGATTTTAAGAAAAACCATTAAGGACAGGATTGCCAAACATCTTTCTAACCTTGATTATTTTGATAAAAGTCAATTTAGTTTACTTTGAAAAAACCCTTTGGTCAATTTGGTACGGAGGATGCTTTACTCAAATTTTGCTATTATATACCTTCTCCATAGCCGATTTCCACATAAACGCTCTATAGGTTTTCACGGTTTTGTTGCGTTAATCCTTCCTTAATTCCAACACAATACCAAAGCACCTAACCAACGGATTAACAACGAAGGAAACTCCACTAAGTCGGGGTAGTCGGTTTTCTGGAATTAGGGTTTTGTGATATTCCTCCGTGATTTTGAGATAAAACTCACCCTCACAAAAAAACCATAGAAGAATTCTTATATCTATTCTCATATATATTCCAGGCGCTGCATACTGTGAAAAGTTTTCCACACCTAGGCAACCTTCACACTAATCGCAAGAGATATCACACCTTCGCTTGATACTGAGTTCGCCATCGACCAACCGAACTGGGTAGCCCCTTAAATCGATTCGACATTCCTTGGTATCCAATACCAATCCTCCACGTTTCCACAAAAATCTTTCCAATCCTGGTTTTTTGCCGGATGGAGCGCCATTTTATATTTCCTTGTAGGTTTGCCATTCGAGCAATTTTGCTCGAAATAAATTTGATGTTGGAAGATCTTTTCTTAAGGACATTGGTAGGTCTATTCTATTTTTCGCCCTTGGAACTATGGCTGGGTTGGCTTATGAAGATGTAACCGTCTCATGACTGGATACCAGTATCTCGTTCTCAAACTAAATATCGACGTATTCTTGTCGACGTAGATATGTTTTGTTGTTGTTGCTGTTTTTGTTGTGTTCCGTTTTTGGTCCTACGAGTGTGTCCTGATTGACGGCCTATTCCGACAGAGCCCATTTACCAGGTTAAATTGTTAGAAGTTGGTAGAACTCCCAACCTACAGACCACGAAAGCTCATAACACTTTGCCCTTAGGTAGCACAAGCTACCTAGAAAGAAATGCAGAAGGCTTTGAAATAGATTTATTTCTAATTTCAACTAACCTATGAAAAAGATCTTTGTTATTAAATTGATTCTTATACAAATTTTGTAAACAAATATTAGATTGTTTAATACAAGGTGCCTTCATTGATACCACTTATAAAACAGAGAAGTTCATCTACTTTTTTCGTGTATGTATTTTATTTGTAGCAAAAAATTGGAAAGCAATTAAACCATACCTATTTTTGTTTAAAATTTATGTATTCCAATAATGTCACCACTTTTTAGAATAGCGGTTTTGCTCAAAAATTAGTAATAACTGAGAATTGTGACATTTAAAATTAATAAAATGCAAAAATATTGGCATTTTTTTCAGTTCATACTTTTCATTAAAACCTTAAAAATTTTAAAATGAAACCAGGGAGCCTTTCCTAAAAAAACCAATAAGGTTTTTATATTATATTCAGTTCGGTAGTATGAACTAGTATGTAATCGCTTTTCAAAATTAAAATATATCTTTAAGGAAATTTGTTAAGTGTCATCATTTTAAGAGAGGTCAGAACGTACTGGAACTGTTTGAACATTAGGTTAATCAGCTCTTCCGAATAGCTTCTTGATTAAAATTAAATTATGGATCTGAAACAACAGTTCAGAGTAGATAAATAAATAATAGATAACACTAATTCAGTATACCATTACTCGTATTTGTATCTTAGCAATATCAAGAACACATAATAAGTATGTATTCAGCATGAAAGCACTCTTTAACTGGAAACTGTATAGCATTAATAAAATTACAAGGTAAATCAGTGTGACACTAATACTATTGTTGGAAAGTGCGAGTTTTAAAGAAGAATAAGGTAAAAATTTTACTGTTATTTATTAAAAAATTTTAGCCTATTTACATAACGTACATATTCGATTTTAATATTATCCCTTTTTGAATCATATTTTAATGATTCATTGTTCCTGTAACCGAGCCGGAGTCCTTAAAACATTGAATTATTCCATCTTTATGCCAAAACTTGTTGGTAATTACGGAATTTTATGTCGATTTGAAGGATATGATGTTTGTATTATATATTTTTGGATTAATATTAACTATACTTATGTTATCAACATAAGTATATACAATCAACAATTTTTGATTAATTTATATTAATTATAATTTATATTAACCAAAATTGTTGATTAATAATTTTTGAATAGTAACTTAAGGCTACTTACTTTTGTGACTACCAGGATAGTACAAAACCTGAAAAATTTTTCTAAATCAAATGGAACTTACGGACTGTTTTGAGAGTTTCGTACTCTCAAATCATAATTATGGACTGTTTTTAGCCTTTAGTTTGATTTAATTGAAGGCCGAATTATTTTTTTGTAGCGTCCTTGCGAGTTTTAAAAGAAATTTTAGAATAATTGTAAATTCTGTGGTGAATCTTGTATAAATGGTTAAATGTGCTTCTTACAGTAAAATGTCAAGGAACATTTTTTACTGTTAGTAGCTCATGTTCAAAAAACATTTGTCAACAGTTTGCATTAGTACTTGGCTCCTTGGAGGATCGTAGAACTTGATCACAATATTGTATATAACCATGAAGCAGTTTCTTACGTCATTGAGTTTACTACGTAGATGAGCCTTGCCAGTATTATGTCTGTAGTTTTGAAATTGTGTTCCATTCTGTGTGTGAGATATTTTAAGTTTACTTTTTTTCTTCAAAATCACACCCGTAATGTACATAAAGATATGTTTTTTTCCTAATAAATAATAAAATAAAACTTAATATAAGAAAAGTTCTTAAAAATAATTACAGAAAAGTACATATTTAAACAAACAATTAGTTCCTTTGGGATCTAATATCTTTTGAGTAATTTATTTTAGAACCTCGCTTTGAGTTTTGTCGCACAAAATCATAAATTACCTTTGACAATAAGCACTTTAAGTGAACAATTGCTGTATACGCATAAAATAATTCGCTACTAAAATTCATGCGCGTATGTATTTGGATTTTAAAATACATGCGAATAAAATGCGTGAGTGTATAATTAGTTAATACTAATAAAATATTTCAGGTTCGAACCCTGAAAAAGGCGAGCATTTAAATTTTTTGGAAAGATTACGGCTCGAAAACTGATCTGCGAGAACGAATTGATGGAATTTCTTAAAATTTGATTTTTGAGTTCTGGTTGATTACGAAGCTAAATGGCGAGCATTTCAGGGAATTCGGGTAGCACAAAGCGAAACTCTAATATGAGCCAAATTTACATTTTTCTAGGTATGTTAGCTTACTAATGCTCTAAAAATTGGAAATAAGTATTTAACAGGCATTATGTTATAATATTCAATAACCCTCCCAAGCAGCATTTTTGTAGACTGGAACGTAAACTCTCACTAAATTTGGAAAGATAAAGTAATTGCGATATGTTATTGCTACTCAGCGGGTACTCAGCAGCTACGTGGCCGGTACCAAAATGGGGAACAGATTTTGAGTGCCTTTCTGCTACAAAATAACGTGCCCGTACTCGTAAAAAAAACGTTCCTGTTTCGTCTTTGTGTGGTTTTCGGCACTTTACGCACACATGTATTTTTTTTATAAAAAACAATACTTATAATTGGAATGAAAGAGAAAGATATTTATTACAAAAATTATTTTTTTTTAAAAAGCTACTCTTTTCTCTTATGATGTGTAATCAAAACTATACAATGTCAGAAAAAGTTATGTCTACCTAATATTAGATTTTGCAAAATAAATATTATAGGTTTTTAGAAATTAATTTCTCGGATATTTCTCAATATTTTTCTACTGCGAAGAAAATTTTACTGATAAATATGACCACAAAACTTCCAAAAAACAAGCGCCATCAAGAAATAATTATTTTTAACAAAAAAATTTTAAACATTTTTTTGATATAAAAGGTTTCCTTTCGTTCAATATAAAAAAAGTTAAATCATTGATAGCATCAAAGTTTTTTATAAACAAGAATTTTCACTGGTTAATATTTATTAATAATATAATAAAACTATGTAAATATTTTTTAATGTTATAATATATAAACGACTCTAATTTTTTGTTAATTTAAAAATTTTTGATTGTTGTTTAAACATACAATTATAATAAATTCATACAATATGCATGTGAAATATATTTATACTCTACACTTTTGAAAAAAAATTTTAACGTTATTTTATTTTTGAGGCATAAATCTATGAAGTAATTTCATATAAATTGCGTATTAGAATGCTATTAAGTTATTTATGAAATATTTCAGTTCTCTATAATAATTGCTAATAAAGTAACATGGCAACCCTTGTGTATATTAAATTTTGCAAATACAAAAAGTAAAATGTCTACTTCAACCTTTTGCAACTTCATGGTAACCAAAACCGGCCTTTGGTACTACAAAGTGACAAAGTCGATAAAGGAAGTCCCTGCAACGTAGACTGTAGTCACAATGTGTGATATGTCACTAAAAAGTTTTTAGTACCACATTGACCCACTTCGCTACCTAAAGTTTAAAAAGGAAAGCATACTTGGAGCGAGCGGGACAACACATATTAAATTTTGATTCACACTTAAAAATTATTGTTTATATTTTCATTTTGCATCAGTACAAGCGCATTAAATTCAATGTATTTATATTTTGTTTTCTTTTTTTGGAATTACGTATTTAAGAATTAATTTTAAAAATATTGGTATAATGTCGGGAACTTTTAAAATTGTATCAACCAAAAAGGAATGGTGATACTTATTTTATTGCAATTCCAAACAATATTTGGTGTAAATAAATACAAATGAGTTTTTGTAAAAAAAAACTTTATCGTAGCCAAAACTGCTTTGGAACTTCAAAGTAGCTTATGCTTTAAGTAATGGGTAGTAGATTCAAAAGGTTTTTGGAACGACAAAGTTTTTTTTAAAAGTTGGGTTATAGTGGTCCCAAAATTAAGTAAGAATTTAGTTTTTGGAACTTAAACAGCGACGTACCAAATGACAAAATTATTATGTTCATTGCGACGTTCCGTGATGTCATGAAAATAACTATGTCGAGAAAGTAGCTATTAAAGGTAGCAAAGACGTTATTATTTCTTTAATATTCACTACATAGAAGCAATTTTTTTTATTTATTTTTTCTTACTATGTGGTCGCAAATTTTAGTATTCGCTACGTTTTCGCCACTTTTTTTGTGTCAAAAAAGTTTTTGTGACTTTGTATTAGACTTTAAAGTAACAAACACCGGATTTGCGACTAATTTTTGACCCAGTGGAAAATAGATGGCATATTGTCACTACTATTGCTGCTTGGGCTTTCACTTAACTAGACATTTAGATTTCATTCAACTAGACTAGAAAGTTTTTATTGATAATTTTATTTTTTCTTGTTCTTATTTAAATTAAATTAAAAAATCTTTACCATTCCAAACGAACATCAGCGAGTTTCCGTTCTAAAAATTTTTTTGAAAATACCCTATTTGTAAAAGTTTAATGCAATAAAATAATATTTTCTTATTAAATTTCGTCCTAAAAATATATTGTCCAGAAATTTAATGTATTGTCAAGAAAGATTTAATTAACTCTTTACAATCTTCTTAAGAAAGTATTCACATTTTATAATATATATATTATAACTCACATTATATATTATTTAAGTTTTTTTGTTTTATTTTTTTTTAATATATAACAGATAAATATCATTATAAAAGTTTAAGAAAAATTTCCAAAAAAAATATTATTATGATAGTTTGGAAAAATTCGCAAAAAATTTCAAGTACATAAGCATTTATGTATATTTTTTAAAGCTCCTTAACTAATTTTTTTTAAGCTTTCTATATAAATTGAATAATATTCAAAACTGTGGTTTGGCACGTAGAAACGCATCTTAATAATCATATAGAACTAAATTTTTCAAACAAAAAAAGGTTTCGCAAAAACGACATAATAGTTTTATTCAAATATATGTATTAGAATTTAATTCAAATGTATGTATGTAGAATTTAATTTCAAATGTATGTTTTAGAATTTAGCATTTTAGAGTTTTTCGCTTGAACAATAAAAATAAAATTTTAAATACATATACGTACGAGTACATAAATTTTTTTAAAGGTGTCTTTGATAAAAGTTGATGTCTTTGATAAAAGCTGACATTTATTTAAGCCTATTCCGATTTTTCAAACTAAAAATATGTGAGATCATTATATTTTCGAATAATTTTTATTTCTCGTTTTGTGGTTCAAGTAATGCAAAGTATTATTTATTTCTTGGTTTGTGTTTCTATAATATAAAGAATAAAAGAAAACCGAGATTTTGTTATACAAAAATTTTTCCAGAAGATAGCTCTATTTTAAAGCTATTTCGGGGTAATAAATTCCCATGTCAGATTTTTCTGGGCCCCTGGGAACGAAACCCTATCAAATGCCTTTTGTCGCATATCTCTAGTCCTTTTAGAAGTACTTGTACTTACTTTTTTACACCTGATAAGTAGCTATATATATAATAATATAAGGTTATTAATATTTGATATTTTATTTTTCTGGTATTTTAATATTGTATATTATGAATATATTTAAATCCTATTAATTTAAGTTTGGCCATAAAGGGCCGTTTTATGAAATACGAACTTTTGACCAAATTAAACTATAGTTTATTAATAAAATTTTTTTTCCTGAATTTGATATTTTCTCTAAAAATTTGTGCTCATTTGATGTCATTCTCTAACTTATCCCTTAACTTGTAATTTAAAGATTGCTGCAGAAGCATATCAGTAAATAAGCGAGAACATTTTTAAATGTATTCCAAATGTACGCTTTAAAAAAATTTTAATTTTGAGTAGTTAAGAATTTATGAGTCTTGCTTAGACAATTGCATTACATATTCACCAACTTTAGAAGCTTTTGATAATTGGTAAATGTGTGTCTTTTGCAAGATAAGAAACCTTTTCGAAGAAAGAAACCTGTTTGCAAGATTAGAAACCTGTTGATTCGTGCAGTTTAACTACAGTACAAAAACTTTATCCACAAAAAGATAAACAACTTATCGAAAATTATTTCGCTTGCAATAAATAGCATTCTTCAATTTATCGTCGTATAACTGAAGCTATAGTGATATAAAAGCCTAATTGATATAATGGCAAAAGATTATAATAAAATTCCATCTCCAAGACTTTGAAATCTAAAATACAAATTAGAAAAGTACAATATTGAATTGGGGTGTTTACCAGGAAAATTTCTGTTTGTGGCTGACAATTTATGTAGGAATTTATTTTTTTGACAATAGACTTATGGACAATAAGAGAGAGAATAAAACCAGTTTACATTGTACAGAGACAAGTTCTATGTGTTTTGATTTAAATTATATAATATGCAACAAGTAAAATTTGGAATTGAAATAATACTAATGACCTCAAAAAAAATTCAATGCAACAGTAATTCAACGCACCATTATTATCTTATCTTATTATAAATCTTATTGTAAATCTTATTATAAATTTTATCTTATTATAAATCTACTGTCAAGTAAAAAAATATGTTTTGCGCGAAATTACTCCTTAATTGGAACTTGTGTAGCTTTAAGAATATTGTAGAGCAAATCATGTTCCTATCGTTTACCGCATGAACAATGTACATACCACTTTAAGGCTCGTCCCCTACGTAGTAAACTTAATGGCATAAGAAACTGGTTCATGAATATCTGAAACATCATGCACCAACTCTACGCTCCTCCCAGGAGTAAAATAGGATTAAAAAAATTAGCTAAGGATGATATAAATTTCAGAATACTAATAATACTACGGTAAACACTATAAATTTATGTAATGAAAAATGTACAATTAATTAAATTATTATTACAATTAAAACAATTAAGAAAAATAATTATATTTTTTAATGTCATGGAATTTACCGTTAGGTTTTTGCGTTTATAAAAATTTGAAAAAGCTTGCGGTTGCGGAAATATAAGGTGAAAAATTCAAATTTTACAAATTTCAAGAAGCGATAACTTGAGAGGGGGTAGAGATGAAAAAAATTTTCTTCTAACGAAATAAACTATTTGTTAGTGTGTAAAAGCTACTAAAATTTCAGGCTCCCACAACCTGGGCTCTAGAAGAAAAACAACATTTAAAATTTGAAAAAAACGGATTTTATGTAACGGTAAATTTTAACGGCCATTTTGTTTTTTCAAAGTTCAAGTATAGCATTCCACGATAGAAGAAGCAAACCGCTGCCTTTATGCGTTTGCAAAATTTCAAAAATGCTTATGGTTTCATTGCAAAAAATAGTTAAAAAAGATCATTTTTAGGGTTTTGGTGGGGTATAACTTCTAGAGGGGGGCAGATAGCTAAAAACTTTGTTCCATGGAAATAAGTTTCTAGTAAAGATCTATGTACGTATTAAATTTCAGCTTTCTATCTTCAAGGGTGTAGAAGTTTTGTAAACAAACAAAGTGTCCACGGACAGACGGACGGACGGACGGACAGAGTTAAACTAATAAGCACTTTTTTTCAAAAAAATTTTGGAAAAGTGCTAAAAACGAGCATTATGTTAACCCCTCTTTAAATTAATTTTTGCTTTATTGCAAAGACTGAATAAATCTTTCATTCAAATGTATGCAATCTTAGAAATAGTTTCGTATATGAATGAATAGACTATATTTAAAAACAGTATTTTTACTTGTTAAAAAGAAAGGTGCTACAATATAAACCATTAGTTTGACCCAACTTTATTTTATGTTTGGTTTTGCTCATAAGTAGCCAAAAAAATTTTGCATTAACTACATACATTTATATTATTTTATAATAGAAAAAATAATTTTTAAGTACATGTAAATGAGTAAATATGCATATAATAACTAAGGTTCAATTCGTTTACAGCCGGTCATCGAGACATAAAAAGAAATAATCATCTTATATTTGTAAATTTAATGTACATCATTAACTCATAATGTACATCATTAAAAGCGCCCGGGCATCGATCCAAGGGCCGAAAATGATTTGCTATCATATATATAAAACTAATTGATGTAATGTCTTAAAATTAAAAATTTGAGGTCTAATTGCTACCAAAACTAACTGACGACTCTTTAAGGAAATTTAATTAGCATAAAGTGAGCCTGAGAGCTTACTAGGCTCCCTAAAATTTGTGAGAAGTATTGCAAAGGCTAAACTACACAATAACTTGCGGTCGGTTATGTGTTGACCATATCAGATTTTTTTTTGATGTAAATCAACATAATCCTGTCAAAGAATATTATAGCAAATTATGTTAGTTAATATGTTAAGTTTGTGTAGAACCTAATGTGTTAAGTTTATGTAGAATCTAAACATACATCAGTATGTTTAATATTACTATATTCATTACTATATTCATCCTTAGAGTGATTCATGCACACTGTACTGGTACTTGAGTAAACCGACAATGCATAGAGAGGTGAACTCTCTAGAGAGGTGAACGTTTTTATTTTGAAATTTAAGTTCATGTTGATGTCGAATCATTATTTATTGATTGACTATAATGAGCACTGCCGGTATATGGGTGTATTTTTTTATATTTTGCGAGCCAATGACTTGTCTTACTTAAGTTTTCATTTTCCTTCCTTTATTAAATGAATTACTGTTGTAAAATCAGCCACATATTTGTCTGCTAGGAAACAGTATGTTAAATTGGACGGCGAGTGATCCAGTTATTTCAGGTGATGGTGTGGTATTATTTTATAAATTCCTTATTAAAACAAAATTTTATGAGTAATCCCACAACATTTGCGGGTGATAATTTTTTTTATATAAATGTATTAACTTTTTGGATTGCTTAGTTTGCGTAAATTATGATATGGATTTGGTTAGAAGTTAGTTCTCGTTGAATCGGTTAGTCATAAGCAAGAAAAACCAAAATTATGCTTTTTAATTATGATCATTTGCACACCTTGGCTATTTACCAACATTCGTACAATTGTTTAAGATACCCTTTTTTGTTGGGAAATTTATGTAACGACGAGTCTTTTACCTACAGTTATGACTGATTTGAAATGGTTAAATCTATTTTTTATGCATCTATTTGAAAAGGTTTGCTTGAAATGGTTAAATCTAAGCATTTAGAGCTAGTTTCAAATTGAAGTAGATTACAAATTGAAGTGAACGGATCATATAAATGAGCTCTATGCATATTTTCAGAATGTTATTAGAAATATTTACCATTTGAAATAATATTGTTCCTGCCATCTTTTGAAAATAGTTTATTTTGCCTTTTTTGATTCAAAACTCAATTATGGAATTTCTTGTTGGCTGGGGACTCATATGAACAAGTTGTACAAACATCTTATAGCCCAAAAGTGTGCAATTAAGACAATTTGCAATAAAAATAGTCGTTTCTCTAACTTTCCTCTTTTTTCTCTCTAAATATTTTACCTTTAAGGCATTTATATTTTTATAAAGCACTCAAAAGTTTCTTTTTAAGATCTGCTAACCTTTCCTTTAGGAGTATGTCATTATATAATTTAAGAAGTAATTATCCTTTTAGGGATCAGTTATCTGGTTTTGAGCACTTTTTTGGTTCCGAGAATCTTTAATCAACTCCTACCTGTATTTAGAGCTGAGAGGAATTTTACTCCTTTCTTAAAAAATGTAAGGTGTTGTTTAATGAATTTTGATTTTTGTGAAATTAAAAATTTGTCAAAGTTTGTTTTACGAAAATTAATGGTAACTTTTGATACTTTTTGTAAGCTTATTTGCTAATTTATTACATACTATTATATTTTTTTCCTTTTCTTCTAGTTTTCTTATGTTCTTTTCTTATTTCTGCTACTATTTTTTTTTTAATTTTTTAAAATTTTGTTTAGATTTTGTTTTATTAATTTAATTGAATGCTTACAAAAATTAATTTAAACCCCACAATTGTTAAATTAATTTTCAATACATCAGCTATTTAAATTTCATTCGTCACGTATATTTTACTATATAAAACAATGTTTTTAATTTGTTTCAAGTTATCATTCTCTTATATTGTTAAACTAAGTGTAACTCTATATATTTGATATAAATTTATATTGAATTATTTTTATAGCATAAGATTGAATTTGAAAATAAATGAATTATTTGAAATAAAGAAAAGACTACTGAACCCGTACTAAAAATTCTGGCATACTAAGATACACTCGTTCTAAGACTAATCGTAGAGCAATCGGTTGAGTGTGACTCGACATTGTATATCACATTTGTCAACTTCGAAACGGCTTTTGACACATTATACAGAGAAGCTATTTGAAAATTGAAGGTTACCTTTCAAAATAGTCAGACTGATTAAGACATTATACAACAACAACGAAACCAGAATACTCCACAGTGGAAAATTAAGTGAGCTCATAAATATAAGTATAGGTTAAAGACAATGATGTCCCTTTCTCCACTACTGTTCAATGTAGTCTTGGATGAAATAATGAAAGAAGCTACAACAAGACCCAGAGGAGTAAGGTGGGAAAGGATTAGTCGCCTAAAAAGTCTCGAATATGCCGAGGACGTTGCTCTACTGGCTTGGTAACATAAAGAAAACGACGTCACTCAGAATTATAGAAGAAACAATAAACAGTTCAAAATTAACGAAACTCCAATCGAAGATGTCACAAGATTCAACTACTTTCGTAGTAAATAATGGAATTAAATTGGGAAGTATTCGACTGCTGCGTCAAGTCAGTTCTACTATATGGCGGCAAAACTTGGCAAGCAAACCTCAAAAACATCAACAAAGTGCAGGTGTTCATCAACAGGTGTCTAAGAATAATATGTATTCGGCCGGCACCTCAGTGGAATCCACAGGGTAAGCGTGAAGTGGAAGACCTCGGACAACCTGGCCACGAACAGTGGAGAAGGAAGCTACGGCTAAAAGTAAAACTTGGGCAACTAAGCCTGAGATAGAGAGGCTAAGTGGCAGCCATATGCCATTGTTTCACATTATGTTTCACATTATAAGTTTGATATTCTGAGCCATGAACGAGGAAATTCAGAACTAAAGTTATATTATAATGTTTACATAAAAGTACTAAAAGGCCTATTAAATTTTACGTGTCAGAGTATCAGACACATTTTATCTCCTCCTGAAATGTCGACACAAAAATTTTACGGTATGTTATGTAGGGAATTTATTTGGTGTTGTATATGCGAGGTCTGTTTCAGTTGGTTTAATTGCTTTTTTTAAAGTTGTTGACTGATGCGGAATTTTTATTTATTTATTTTTATTTATTTATTTATTATAATCTCAGAAAAGAGCGTTAGCTCATAAAGAGTGAATACAAAAAAGAAAAATTTTGTTAATTGCAGCGAATGTTAATACAAGCATATTTAACATTTTTCAAAAAGTTATTGTGTTAGTTTAATATGAGAATTTAATTTTGAAAACAAAAAAAAGAAAAAAAAAGGAATACATTTTGATATTTTTTTTGAATGTTTTATAATTTTTTTCTTTAATAGCTGGTGGTACTTCATTGAAGACTTTTATGGAGTTACTATATATGTTAGGTATTCCGCTAGAAGTTCTAAATTCTTCGGCATTTCTAGTGTTGTATTGATGTATATCAGTTCCTTGGCGCAGTGTTGAATTAGTTATGATTAAATTGTTTACTATTTTGTATATATGACTAGCTTGTAACACTTTATGTTGTTTGTCTATATTCATAATATTATAATCTTTGTACAAACTATCTGTTGGGGTCCTTATATCCACATTATACAGGTTCTTTATGGCTTTGTTTTGCAAAATCTGTAATTTATTTATATTTTGCCTTGTTGTTGATCCCCATACAATTTGACCATATATAATATTGCTATGAAACAGGCTGTAATAAATTGATCTTTTCTCCTTCATTGGAATGATACTTGATATTTTTCTAAATATTCCAGCAACTCTTCTACAGTTTTTATGGATTTCATTTACATGCAGATTCCAATTAAGTTCTCGATCGATTGTGATTCCCAAATATTTATAATTATCAACCTTTGCTATTTTTCTATTGTTATAAATTATATTTAAATTTATATGTTCAGGAGCTTTGATGATCATATATTTGGTTTTTTCTACATTAATTGTTAATTTATACTTTGTTATTATTTTTAATATATTTTCGTTGTCTAAATTTATTTTTTTTTCTAATTCGATAAAATCATCTTCAGCGTAAACAATGGACAGATCATCAGCATATATAAATATCCTACCATAAGTTTGTAAGTTAGCTATTTCGTTTGCATAAATAAGAAATAAGGTGGGACCTAATGAGCTGCCTTGGACTACTCCAAAGTCCACGTTTTGAATGTCACTTTTTAAGTTTTCCAACTCTGTAAATTGGGTTCTATTCGTTAAGTAACTTCTGAACCATTTATGTGAGTTCCCCTTTACACCGATGCCATATAAAACTTTTAAAAAGATATTCCTATCAACTGAATCAAAGGCTTTGGTTAAGTCATAGAATACTGTTACTACTTTTTTCTTTATAAGTATTTTTTCTTGTATTAAACTTACTAAGTCAAATAGAGCAGTTTCAGTGTTTGATTTTTTACGAAACCCATACTGCCTTGTGCTTATAATATTGAATTTTTCTAAATAGTCAGTGAGCTGACCGTTTACAAGTGTTTCAATGATTTTGCTAAATATGGATGATATTGCTATTGGTCTGAAATTGCTCACGTCGTCAACATCTCCATTTTTAAAAATAGGCACAATTTTCCTGGTCTTAAGTTTTTGTGGAAATGTCGAAGTTTCCAGCGAAGAGTTTATTAAAGATCTTAAATAGGGTACTAATTCATTCTTACATGTTTTAATTGTTCTGGTGTTTATATTATCGTAGCCAGTCGAATTTGAATTTTTTAGTTTGTTTATATAATTTAAAACATCCCTAGATGTAACATTTTTCAATTTGAATTGGTGGTTAGCTTTTACTATTGAAAAAAATGTGTTTGTTATTATTTTACTAGCTAGAGTCTCTCCTATTGTGCAATAATATTGATTAAAGTTATTCAATTTGTCAATTTTATCAGAATCTGTCATACCTTCATTAATAAATTTATTAGCTGATCTACTATTCTTGTTCATAACTACTTCTTTTATGACTTGCCAGGTTTTTCTAGAATCGTTATTACAATTATTAAATTTTCTTGTATAAAATTCTCTCTTTTTTGTTTGTGTTAATTTCGTAAATTTATTTAACCAATGTTTATAGGTATTTTTTATTTGTATGTTATCATAATTTTTTGTTAATTTCCGATACCAGTAATTTTTGGTCTTAATTAAATCAATAACTTCATTATCGATCCATTCTTTAGAAAATTTAACGCTATTTTTAATATACACCTTTTTAGTTGAATTATTCAATCCAGTTTTTATATTATCAACTAGAATATTATATTTTTCATCAGATGTTAAATAATATTCCAAATCAAAAAATTCAGATTTTCCTAATATTTCTCTGAGTGTATTGTAATTAATTTTCTCATGTGTTATTATATTATTTTTGTTTATTTGTTTACTATTACTGAGAGAATTTTTACCGTTAGTAAGAGAATCTGTTTCGATGAACAATAGATCATGATCTGAGATATCGTAATTTAATTGAGTAATTTGTATATTTTGATTGATAAAATTTGTTAGTACGTGATCTATGCATGTGCCGGCAGCATGTCTCGTTGCAGTTTTATTACAGAAAAAAAAGCATTAGTGTATATGACATTCTTATATTCTTCAACGCATTTATCTTTTTGTGCTAATATATTATAATTAAAATCTCCAATAATTGAAGTGTTATCATTTTGATTAAGTTTGCTTAAATTAATATATAGTTTGTTAAGAAATTTGTGATTAAAATCTCTATTTTGTATGGGAGGTCTATAAACAGCCATAATATTGAGTTTATTATTGGGATTAAATATTATTTTTATTGTAATAAAACTATTGTAATCATCGCTAAAAGTTTCAATTACTCTGAAGTTAATATTTTCACGTACAAATATGCCAACTCCGCCACCTTTTCTAGTAGATCTACAAGCAAGTACCTTTTCGTAGCCAGGAATATGGACAGTATCTATTTCATCAATGTTGACCCACGTTTCAGTAAAAACAATAATATGGAAAATATATTTTGTATTATCTAGTAAGTAAAGTATTTCTTCTGTTTTGTTTTTTAAACTTCTAATATTAGCATACATAATTTTTAAGTTTTTATAATCAGAAAAAGTTAATTTCTCAAATTCATTTATATGAAGATTTCTTGGGTAAAACGGCAAACGATAATTATTATTTAGGTTAGTTAATGACGTCGTTGAAAGACATTAAATCAATTATTCTGACAACCTTACTGTTGTCCTCCTTCCTCACAAAAATCTTGCCATCCCTTACCCAAGCATATTTAACTTTCTTTTCTCTTTTAAGATCTCTAGCTTTTTTATAAAGATAATTAAAATGTTTGGTAAGTTTATCATTTATAAAAATGTATGAATCTGTCGTATTAGATGGAATATCCCTAATTAAAGAGGAAAGTTTAATTTGATTATTTTTCTTTGCTAACATTATTTTCGATTTTATGTCAGAATTTTTAAAATCAATTATGATAGTTTTTGGCAGTTTTGAATTCTTATTATATTTATTTTCCAGGGATATATTATGTATTTCTCCCTCACTAACATCTATATTCAGCAATTCAAAAACATTTTTGCTTACCTCCATTTTATCTGCTATATTATCTGGTATACCACAGATTTCAATTGTATTTTTAAATTTATCTTGCTTAAGTTCTTCAATACTTGAAATATTTTTGTTTATTTTTTCCAAGAGTACCATATTTTCGTTACGCAAATTCATATTTTCTTCGATCAATTCATCTACAATGTTGTTAATTTTATTTAGATTATTATTCAAATCATTGAAACACGTATCGTGGTATTCTAATTTTTCAAGAATTTTGTTAATTTTCTCATCTAAAGACATATTCTCGAAAATATTTGTATCTCTGCTACTTATTTCACTAGATGTTTGAGGAGTACTAAGGTGATTGTTCATTGTCAAGCTTGAACGACGATGAATTTTACATCCTTTACAAAACCAAGACATCCCATCATCTTTCATCAATTTCTTGTAATCTTCAACACCCAAATTTATACATGAGATGTGGAAGCGATTTTTACAAATTCCATCACATAGGATATTTTTTTCTTTTTTTTTTTTTATATTTTGAGCAGGAGCCACAATTTTTAACTTTTACTACATTCGCCATCTTTTTTTTGTTCATTTTAAAAGGCAGAATGGATACATCTAAATACAGGAAGTCATTTTTTGTTAAATAAGCAGAAATTTTTAAACTAAAATAAATAACAAAAATTTTTTTATTAAGCAAAACAAGGACGATTTTCCACGGAGACATCAGAATTTATATAAAAATTCCCGCCGGCGGTGAATCCTATATGCATTTCAATTTTACTTTTCGTTTTTTTGGTCCTTATCTGTTTCCATAATATGTGTGTGACATTATATGTAAAATATTGTTCAACTGATTTTGTCGTTCCGCTTTTGCTCTGGGTTAGCAATGGAAATCGTCTGCCATTGCTCCTTACCACTTGGTTCTGTTTTTTTCAGTAAATAAACAATGGAATTGAATAATACGTCCAATAAATAATAAATGCAAAAAAATTTTTAAGTTCGCAAATGTCAATATATCAATAGCTAGAAAACAAATTCTTAAAAACAATTCCAAAAGACTTCGTAGAGTCCGTGCTCACCTGTGGTGACTCATTTTAAGTCCATATATCACAGGGGTAATCCTACAATTTAGTGAAACTAAGTATATGTATAAGTAAAAGAACTACATATTACATAAAATTTTAGCCTTTTTTCCGGGGAAATCAAAATTTATCTCTGCTTTACTTATTATTAGTTGCGTTAGTTATTCGTATGTTTAACAACGATTCAACGCATATAGGTTTTCCTATGTTCACTATTTTTGGCATTTTATATTTGCTCACCAGTACACGGAAAAAAAGTGGTCGGGAAATATTCCAAAAAAATATAGGATTCAAAATTTAGGACTGTCTACAAAAAAACTATGGTAACAGTTACTTAATTTAAATTGTATTGCTTACAAATTTTATTATGCATTAGGTTCTAATATTGTTAGTAGTGACTGCCAAAGTTTTGGAATATAGCACCAAACAAGAATAGAATTTATTTTCAATATCTATGATTGCTATTCCATATTTAACTATAAACTATTCAAAAAAAATTGAAGAAATTCCTAAATTAAAAAGAAATTTAGCATAATTTATGTGGAATTGTGGGGTAATCATTCCAAAAAAAAAACAGTTGCAGTCAGTGTCAATTTTTCATCACTATGCCAAAATTTCCAAAAAATGAGGTAGTAGAACTATCGAAAATTGGGGACTCACTCCGATATTTTATTTCCGTGTAATACATAGAAACCACAACGTGTTAAAATATGAATGCGTGTGCATTAGTAATTCATTTAATAAAGGAAGGAAATTTAAAACTTATAGATGAGGCTTGTCGTTGGCTTGCAAAATATAAAAATTACATCCATATACCCGCAGTGCTCATTATAGTAAAACAATAAACAATGATTTGAAATGAACATGAACTTAAGTTACAAAACAAAAATACAAAGTTCAACTCTCTATGCATTGTCGATTGGCTCTAGTACCAGTTCAATGTGCATGAATCACATGTTTAGTATGAATAATTTAGTAATGTTTTGCAAAAATAAATTTATATTGAAATGAAGCTAAACTTACAGATGTAATATTTTTTTTTTGTTTTTTTTTCTCTACTAGTGAAAAAATCTCGAAAGACGAAGAAGGACGGCTCTATCCGCCTTTTTCCTTTGACAGTGGGGGAGCGTGACCCTATCCTAAAAAATCACCTAAATTTTGAACGGATAAACCAACTACAGACCAACTATTACCTTCGCGTTAACTTGGTTTTTCCGTGCAGGAATTAAATACCTTCCATAAGGAAATTCTTGTTAATTCTTGTATTTCTTGTTAAATCGAATGGTCTTGTTCGTTTAAGTCTTTCTGTCATAACGCCATTGTCTAGCAGCTGCTTCCATATTTACATGCTGTTCTAGACCAGCCCTATGCTTTGTAGCACAACTCCTAATTTCATCCACAACCAAAGGTATTCCCAAGTCCCTGTGGATATCACTGTTACGTACATACCATGGCGCATTTACCATGTCCCATAGAACTTTATTCTGGAAGGTTTGAATTTTGTTAATGTGAGTCTTCTTAGCACAACCACACAGTTGAATGCCATATCGCCATATTGGTTCAATGATTTGGTTATAAATTAATATCTTATTATCAATTGCCAAATTGGACTTACGACCTAGGAGTTAATAATTTTCTCTATATTTATTTTCTAATTCTATGTGTTTCTTCTTTATATGCTTTTTCCACCTTAGCTTGACATCTAAAGTCAATCTTAGGTATTTTGCTGAGTTAGGGATCGCTACGTTCGTTCCATTTACGTTAATTTGTGGTGGATTCACTATTTTCCGATTGGTGAAATCTATGTGAACCGATTTTGCTTCATTCAACCTCACCTTCCAATCTCTAGTCCACTGGCTTATTTTGGTAATTGCCCCATGTAATTTTTTGTCGAATCGTCAATGTTCGCTCTTACTGCCAATATTGCAGTATCGTCAGCAAAAGTGGCTATCGTAGCATTTTCTATTTGTGGCAAATCACTGGTGTAAAGCAGGTAAAACGTTCGGCCTAATATACTGCCTTGAGGCACACCTCCCTTTATTTCTCTTAGCGTGGAGTATTCAGCATCTTGTTTAATTCTAAATAATCTATCAGCTAAGTAAGATTTCAAAATTTCTACAAAAGACGATGCTAACATTTGCCCTAACTTAAGTACAAGGCCTTTGTACCATACCCTGTCGAATGTCTGTGCTACGTCTCGAAATATAGAAGAGCAGATTTTCCCCTATTAGGCCCCTATTTTCTATTGTTGGCTTCTTGTCTAAAAACTGTTACCAATGATGTCTAAAAACTTAGACATCATTGGTAACAGTGAAATGGGCCTGTCAGACTTTGTTACCCTCAAGGATTTCCCGGGTTTGAGCACCGTAATTACCCCCGCGACTTTCTAAGCACAAGGAACATACCCAAAATCCATAGCTGCATTCATGATTTTCGTCAGATGTTCCAATGCCTCGTCTGGTAACTCTCTCAGTACTTCCGCAGTAAAAAGATCAATACCTGGCAATTTTTTCAACTTCAGGGATCTTACCTCTTATGCAATTTCTAATTGTGCAAGTGGGGCTATTCTGTCTGCTTCATTTGTTATAGATTCCACCAAACTTACATCTGACGTTATTCCGTTTGGTGTGAATATGCTTTCCAAGTGATCAGCAAACAATTCGGCCTTGCTACTTGCCGATTTAAATTCTTGGAGTTTTCTTTTAAGCACCTGGGAAAGCCTGTTTAAAACAGTTTTATCATCAGGGTGACGCGAACGTTGCCATCTACGTCTGGCCCTTCTCTTTTCAGCTACTAAATCAGTTATTTCTCCAGGAAATCTATTTGCTGTCGGTTTGTACTTTGATATTTTTGTATTGTTCCATGCAGCTTTTTGTATGATTTTAATAAATCCTTCTAACTCCACATCTAATTGTTCTCTTGATTGTATATTAATAATTACATTTGTATATTAATATTGTTTATTATTTCGTATTTAAAGCTCGCCAATTTGTAGTGCTATTTGTTAAACTGGGCCTAAATAATGTTTTAGTTATTTTTTCACTTAGTTTTAATGTGACAGCAGAGTGATCCGAATTAAGATCATAGTTATCTTCATAGGCTTAGAAAGTTTTCTGATATTTTTTTGGTTATAAAAAAGTCAATAACATCAGGAATCTTGTTAGTGTCAGTAGGCCAATAAGTAGGAGTGTCAGTGGAGTGATAGCGACAACCTAGGTCTTAAATAGCTTTTCTTAGCTCTCTTCCCCTAGTTGAGGTGATTCTAGAACTCCAATCTGTATGTTTGGCATTATAGTCACCTCGTATTAGATATCTGTGTCCATACTTGTGCAGGAGAAAGTTTTTTGGCTGATTGCGGGGATGTACCACTTTATAGCAATCATAGCCTTTAATTTTAAGGCTCGTATAATATGTCAAATGAGCCTCTGACAGCAAACAAATATCTATATCTTTTAGAGATCTCGTCAATTCTAATCAACATACTATGCATCATTTGCATAATGTCTGCGTCAGTTCTTGTGGGGTTTTGCTCTCAGGTTCCTTCATTTTCCTGTTTTGTAGGGTTTTGCTTTGAAGCGCTTGTGAATACGATACTCCCTTTGTCACCTTGCTAGGTGCCGTTATTCTGTTTACTTTTGGAATTCCTTGTTCATTAAATTCAACTTGGTTTTGTTTGACTTTATTATTTTTCAATCTTCTTTTTACCTTCCGTATTGTGTAAACAATAGGTAGGTTATGTGATGGCAACCAAATTTGAATATCGAGTTTTCGGTGGGAACGTACTTCTCCATAGTAGGGAAGTGTAAATAAACTATTTTTAGCAACCTGTCGGTCTGTCGGTCTGTCGGTCTGTCCGTCTGTCGGTCTGTCGGTCTGTGTGTGCACGCGTGTATCTCAAGTTCGGCTGAACCGATTTTGATGAAATTTTATATGTAAGTTTATTTCCACCATGGCACGGATCGATCAACTTTTGGTATATATCAGGCCTCGGGAACTGCACTTTTTAGCGGGCCTGTTTTACATTTTTGAGCATATTGAAAAACATATTCAACCGATTTACTTGAAATTTCATATATAAGTTTTGCTCTACCGTCGATGAAACCTCCTAAGTTTTGGAAGAAATCAGGCGTCAGCAACTGGACGTTTACTACGGGCCAAATATACATTTTTGTGTATATAAAGAGAAAAAATCAACCGATTTCATTGAAATTTAATACTTGAATTCCTTGTATTAAAACAATGAACATGTAAATTTTTTGGAAAGATCAGGGCTCGAAAACTGATCTGCGGGCAGATTTTACATTTTTCACCATATCTACGAAACGAATTGATGGAGTTTCTTGAAATTTGATATTTGAGTTCTGGTTGTTACCGAAACTAACTGGCGAGCATTTCAGGGAATTAACATACCTAGAAAAATGTAAATTTGGCTACTAAGAGCCAAATTTACATTTTTCTAGGTATGTTAACTATAAGCTTACTAATGTCCTAAAAATTGGAAAAAAGTATTTAACAGACATTTTTATAATATTCTGTAACACTTTCACTTAACTAGACAATACGCATTGCGGTCGGTTATGTGCTGACCACATCAGATTTTTTGCAATTCTTTTGCAACCAAACAACATCGATAGCTAGCAGGTTGTGCCTCATTGCAGTTCGCACATTTGGGCTGAAAATTATCCTCCTTGTTGCACTCTGCTGTCATATGATTTCCAGCGCATTTTATACATCTAGCCTCTCTTTGGCAGAACTTTTCTGTGTGTCCAAATCTCTGGAATCTCTTGCATTGCGGAATAAATTTGTTGCTTCTAAGAGCTTCAATTTTTACTCTCATGTGGTGTAAGTATTCTATTTTATAGATCTTGGTTATCTCTTCCGAGTGGTTAAAAGATAACATAAAGAGCGGAAGTTTTACTGAAATTGATTTTCCATTTTCTTTCTTCCTTTTGATTTTATTTACGACATCTAGACATTTAAAGCCTTTGCTAATAGCTAAATAAGCTATTATAAAAAAATAATATAATAAAATAAGCTCTTTTTTTATATCCTCTGGCTCACACGATGGATGGAGATTTTTAGCCATAACTTTATCTGGGCTTGTCAGTTTGTTTTCATACGTGTGCCACTTCAGTCTAGCCCTATTTATAGCTTTTGTTAGTAGATTACTAACAAAAGTATTCATTTTCATTTTCCACATTTATTTTTATTTGGTCATTATTCATCATATTGACCCTAACGTTTACTCTTTATTCTTTTAACGTTTATTCTTTATTCTTTTATGGGGGAGTAGTTCTTAATGATGCTCAATTTAACCGGAGGAGGCTTGTGCTTTTTTGGATTTTCAGCCTTCATTTTAGGGCTGATTTCATTATTTCTTTTACTGTCCTCTCTGAATTTATTTCAGGAGACTTTTCCATTTTTCACTTCTTTGCATTATTCTGTTTTAGGATCCAGTCAGTATCTCTAGTCAGTTCTTTCTCGTCGGTTTCATATACAATAACTTCCGCATCTTTGTTTTTCTTTTCTGATGATGCAGATTTTATTTGATTTTTTAAATCTACATTCTCTGCCTGCAATTTGCAGATCTCGTTTTGTAGCACCTTACAAAGACTCTCTAACTCGGTTATTCTCGAGTCCTGAGTATCCAATTTACTCTCCTGTATAAGATGCCTTTTCATATTAACCTCTTGGGTTGTCATTTTTTGTCTTCCGCAAACTTGTCACCAATGGGGGTGATCGCATGACCCCCGATTTCCTTTTAAATGGGTGCATCAACGCCGATCTACTATGCAATAAGTGGTCTCCCCCAGAATTCATGAGATCAGCCTCCGAAGACTGTGGATTTTCCAGCATTACTGGAATACCACCTGGGGTATTCAATCCTTGTGTTTACAGATGAAATATACACATTAATTTCTTCATAAACTTAACATATTAACTAACATTATAAGTTTTTATATTTTTTGCAAGAATTATGTTGATTTACATCAAAAAATAATCTGATACGAACACATGATAGCAAGATATTGTCTAGTTTGGCTAAAATGTTGCATGTGATTACGAAAATGCCTTTTAAATACTCCTCACAAATTTTAGGGAGGCTAGTACGCTTTCAGTTAACATACCTAGAAAAATATAAATTTAGCTCTTATAAGCCTCTGATTTTATGCTAACCATTTGGCCCCTGGAAAATTCGTCAGTTAGTTTCGATAGGAAACAAAACTCAAACTTTTAATTTTAAGAAAATCCATCAATTTGCTTCATAGATATGACAACAAAGCCCCTTGTTCGGTTTCCGAGCCGTGGCATTTCCAAAAAATTTATAAGTTAATGGTGTTTACAGCCCGAATGTAGTATTAATTTTCACGGAAATTGGCCCGTATTATTTTTTTTATTTACTTTTTATTTACATTATGTCGGATGTGTCGATCACCGCAGCTGTAAACGAACTGATCCCTAATTATTATATACATATGTACAAATCTACATATACTTTATTTCTCTATTATAAAATAATATAAATGCACAAAAACTTTTTTGGCTACTTACGTTTATGAACAAAACCAAAATTTCAGCCTTCTATCTTCAAGGGTGTAGAAGTTTTGTAAACAGACACACGGACAGACAGAAGGACGGACGGACGGACTGATGGACAGAGTGAAACTAATAAGAACTTTTCTTCAAAAAATTTTTGGAAAAGTGCTAAAAAGGAATTATACAGAAACGAATGTTATCGCCTAGGCTTAATAAATTTGTCAGAAAATAAATATAACCCAAAAATAAAAAAGTTCTGCAATAAATCTGTATACAATAATTTATAATATGATATACATATCTAATATGTTGGTAGAATTCAGAATTTTTTTTTTTTTTGTTTTTTTCGTTTTCTATTTCTATGTTATTCCTCCGAAGATAGGAGTAAAGCGAAAATACTTGATGGTTGCGCCATCGGATTTGGCTTGTGTAATATAATATAGATTATATAGGAATTTAATTTGATTGTACTCGTATATTGATATCATTTAAACAAAATCGCACAACTTATATTTGACGATCTTGAAGAAACTGTTTTAGAAAATAAGGAGATTAATGACGCTCTGATACATTTACTATCTTTTTCCCTAAATAAAGTAGGCAATGATGATAAAATAACTTTGACAGACAAATAGAGTTTCCAACAATGAAGTTGGAGGAAATCAAAACATTAAATGTCTTTGAAACAATACTTTAAATCATAAACTTAGGTGAATTTTTATTCATAAAAGTCATGAACGAATTAGAATCACAAATAAAATATTAAGTTTTTACCGACCGTATTGTGTAAACAATAGGTAGGTTATCTGATGGCAACAAATTTTGCATATCGAGTTTTCGGTGGGAACGTACTTCTCCATAGTAGGGAAGTGTAAATAAACTATTTTTAGCAACCTGTCGGTCTGTCGGTCTGTCCGTCTGTCGGTCTGTGTGTGCACGCGTGTATCTCAAGTTCGGCTGAACCGATTTTGATGAAATTTTATATGTAAGTTTGTTTCCACCATGGCACGGATCGATCAACTTTTGGCATATATCAGGCCTCGGGAACTGCATTTTTTAGCGGGCCTGTTTTACATTTTTGAACATTTTGAAGAAAATATTCAACCGATTTACTTGAAATTTTATATATAAGCTCAGCTCGACCGTCCGCAAAAATTCGTGTGTTTTGGAAGAAATCAGGCATCGGCAACTAGACGTTTACTACGGGCCAAATATACATTTTTGTGTATATAAAGAGAAATAATCAACCGATTTCATTGAAATTTAATATATGAATTCCTCATATTAAAGCAATGAACATATAACTTTTTTGGAAAGATCAGGGCTCGAGAACTGATTTGCGGGCCGATTTTACATTTTTCACCATATCCACAGAACAAATTGATGGAATTTCTTGAAATTTGATATTTGAGTTCTGGTATAAATATTAAACTTTGCATAAAAAAGATTTAAACAATGAATTTAGAAGGTATAGTTACAAGATGTGTTTGATAACCAGAAAATTCGCTTTAGAAAATAATTAAAACAACTCCAAAAAAACATTTTGCAAAACAATTTAAAACTTGAACAATGCTATAATGGGAACATAGACAAAATGGTACTAAAAACAAATTGAAAGTTGAAACACTGATTTGTTAGTCACAACTTTTGTAAAGTTTTTAATTTTTTTTTATAAAAAGAAAATTAGCATAACTCATATATGGTCAAATCTTTTTCGTTAAGTACAAAATATTTTATTCTGACAATTTTTAAATTATTTTTTTTAAATTAATTTCTAAATTTTTTCAGTTTTGAAAATATTGAGAAACTGGTCTTGTAATTTTTATTGGATGTTGCCCTATAAATATTTGATATATCTAAGTTCGAAGGCATGTAAAGTACAGCTATTAAAAAAAAAAAACAAATTTTTTGTAAAAGAAGTAATTATCAAAGAAACTTCCATAACTTTCTTGTTTCTGAATATGCATTTCCTGTTCTGTTTGTGTACCTACTGATTATTTGATTTTTAATGATGTTCATATTTAATTTGATATTTTTATATGTTTATAATTTGAACAAATTTCATTGTTAAAAAATAAATGCGGATTTTAATGTATAAAAAATAATTTTCTTTATTCTTTTATGACTTTTATTTAATAAATATTAAAAACTACAAATCTAAAATTAAAAATTAACCAATTAACATGTGGACAATTAACTTATGTATACACACGTATATTTTCAATGTAAAAAAGAGGGTGATTTCAACAATTTCTTATAAAATGTTTTCTATTTAGTCAATTTTACTCATATTATCTACATACGTAAATCTCTCGTACAACTTAATTTATGTTCATATATTTGTCTAATGAATTTATATTTTAAAGTACTCAATATTACTTACGATACGATTACAAAAAAAAATGCGAAGTTTTATCAAACAAAAGTATTCAATTAAACACCTCTCAATTTACTATAAATTTATTACCCTCAATATACATGCTTTTATATTTCATACGTGTATATTACATTAGTAACTTTTAATACCTAGAAATTTACACAATAAATTTCATATGCGTACAGAGTGTTTCGTATAAGGTGGCAAATAAATTCAGGGAGGATTCTTTGATCAATTTCCAGCAACAAATTGTATGAATTGTATGGATAGAGGTGGTGGGGTGCAGAAAAGGTATTTGATTTTTCCTGCATATAAATGAATGCATATCACTTCGGAACTATCGTATAATTTTTCACATCACATCGGCCCCCGTATAATTTTTTGCTAGAAATTCAACAAAGAATTACTCCTAAAATTATTTGCCGCCTTATGCGAAACATCTTGTATATAGCTGCATTGTGTACAATCATACATTCATAATGTTTAAATACATATTATATCATATTATGCTTTTTGTGTAGTAAATTAGTGAACACCCTTGTAAACAGAGAAATAATAAGAGTTAATGCTTGTGAAATGATTTGTATAATATAATAATGACAATCTATTCCCCTTTTTTATAAAATTTTTCGTTTTTTTAACTTTCATAGGGCAAAATTTCAATTATTAGATGTATTTTTAAAATTTTCATTGTTTGGAATAGAATAACCCTTATAATTGCGTATTTTCACAATTGTTTTCAACAATTTTAACAATGCTCATTGAACACTCATCCAAACATGCATAGGTTACCAATTTATATAAATGTTTGTATGTACACATATCTGAAAAATATTGAGTAGCTTATGATTGGTCTTCATACTTAATTGTCTAATTGTACAATTTTATGTGCATTAATTCCGAATTGAGATCAAAGTAGCCTTTTATTTATAATTTATAAAAGACATACTATTATATTCATGCTTATTCCGTTTCAAGGATATTCACGCAAAATACATCTTAATTGAAAGTAAAAAGAATTTATCGTTGCTTTTGTAATACGCAAATCAATGCAGTTTACTCAATAAAATTCCTAATCTGATTTTAACAACCATTTTTATTTTAAATTCAAGTGGAATTTATATAAAAACATCAGTTGTTCTTTTTTAAATGGGAATACAGAAAAAAACATTGAGAGTTAAGTTGTATGAAAAATAAAAGTTTATGGATCGCTTATTATGCATATTAGATCAGAAATACATTCTTATGAAAATGTATCTTTCATTTTATAATGTCTAAGCTTGATTTTAGTTAAACATGTGTATGTATGCAATTTTACCTAATTACTGGCTCAAAAATTATTAGACTCTGTTAAATCTTTATTTTTTAAAAATCTGTTTTATGTTAAAATAACATTTGTAATCTAAGTGTATTTTCATAATTTTAATTTTTGTTTTCAATAACTATCTGTACATAAATATACATACACACATGATGTGGACGAGAGTAAATTAAGACATTTACATGTCATTATAAAAGACTAGTCGGGTGTGCTTGCATTACAAGCCTCGCAAGTATTATGTCTGTAATTTTGAAATTGTTTTCTCTATGTGTGAGATATTTGAAGTTTACTTTTTTTCTTCAAAAACGTACCTGTAAGATACATGTAGATATGTTTTTTCCTAATATTTTAAGATAAAGCTTGAAATAAGAAAAGCTCTTAAAAATAATTACAAAAAAAAACAAAATTAACAAAGTAATTAGTTCCTTTGAGATCTAATATCTTTTGAGTAATTTGTTTTAGAACCTCGCTTTGAGTTATGTCTTATAAAATTGTAAAATACCTTTGCCAATAAGCACTTTAACCGATCAATTACTGTTTATGCATAAAATAATTCGCCACTAAAATCCATGCACATATTTATTTGGATTTGGATTTGGTCATTTATATGCGAATAAAATGCGTGAATGTATAATCAGTTAATACTAATATTAACGTGTATAGGGTAATGTGTTTAGCATACGATTTCTATGCAAAAATTCGCAGGTTCGAACCTTCCAAAATGCGGTTTGTCAGATGAACTTTTTTTTGTTGATAATTTTATGTTTTTTGTGTTCTTATTTAAAATGAAATTAACCATTAGAAATCAATATTAACAAGTTTCCGCTCCTAAGTATTTGTTTGAAATTGCCCTAACTGAAAAAATTTTATGCAATAAAATAACATTTTCTTATTAAATTTTGTCCTAAAAATATATTGTCAAGAAATTTAATGTACACTTTTGCTTTGCTTACTAAAACATTTTGCAGCAGATCGCGAAGAGAATACATAACTAAATACGTACCTACATACTTATTATAAAACGATGTAGAATGTATTAACTTTAACAATTTTCTTGCGGAAGTGTTCACTTCTTGTAATAACTCACTTCCAAAGCACAATTTATACAGAATACTACCAAATGTAAATAAAAAAGATAAAACTTACCCCTATAGGATGTCGTACCATTATGTAAAAAGCGATCTAAAAGTATCTTTGCAGGGGGTGAAGTGGGAGGGTGGGTGGAATTTATGCTTTTTTTGCGACCCTAGAGACAAAACCCTATCTCATGCCTTTTGTTCCATGTCTCTAGCCTTTCTAAAATTACCTGCTCTTTTTGACAACTGAGAAGTAGCTATATGTATATATAACTACTCGTGTGTGCTTGCATTGCAAGTTTTGCAAGTATTATGTCTGTAGTTTTAAAATTGTGTTCCATTCTGTGTCTGAGATATTTAAGGTTTATTTTTTTCTTCAAAAACACACCCGTAGTATGCATATAGATATGTCTTTTTTCCTAATATTTTATAAGATAAAACTTAAGATAAGAAATGCTCTTAAAAATAATTACGAAAAAGTACACAATTAAACAAATAATTAGCTCCTTTGAGACCTAATATCTTTTGAGTACATTTTAGAACCTCGCTTGGAGTTACATCGCATAAATACGTAAATTCCTTTGACAATAGCACTTGAAGTGATCAATTACTGTATACTGATATAATAATTTGCTACTAAAATGCATGCACGTATGTATTTCGATTTTATAATGCATGCGAATAAAACGCTTGGATGTATAATGAGTTAACACTAATACTATATAGGGCAATGCATATAGCATACGATTTCTAAGCAAAAGGTCCTTATCTAATGCCTTTTGTCCCATGTCTCTAGCCCTTCTAGAAGTACCCGTACTTTTTGGAACCTCGGAAGTAACTATGTATATATAATGTAAAATAGGATGGTTTTTGAAAAGTTATACGAAATATGAATAAAATATAGAATTATAAAGGGAAATTCAAGGTACTTCGTAGCCTGGTGGGTAGCGTGATAGTCTGATAACCAGAAAGTTATTGGATCGATGCTTGCCTGGATATTTTCGTATTTTTCTTTTTTGGATTATTTTAAATTTTTTTTTCTTTATTTTGTTTAAATTTTTTGTTTTATTTTTTTTAATATATAACAGATAAATATTAATATAAAAGTTTAAAAAAAATTTCCAAAAAAATATTGTTATATTTGTTTAGAAAAATTTGCAAAATTTTAAGTACATAAATTTATATGTATATTTTTCCGAAGTATTTTTTTTAAGCTTTCTTTATGAATTAAATAATATTCAAAACTGTGGTTTGGCATATAGAAATAAATTTTAAACAGATAATTATTAAATCATTGGGGTAAACATACAGAAATAAATTTTTCAAGTAAAGAAAAGGTTTAGGCATAAATAAAATAGTTTTTTATTCAAATATATGTATGTGTGTACATATGAATGTATTAGAATTGAACATCTTAAAATTTTTCGTTCGAATAATCAGAAATAAAAGTTTAAGTAGAAACATACATAATAATGAATGCATACCTAATTTTTTTAAAACAGTGGGTTAACATATAGAATTAAATTTTTCAAATAAAGAAAAGGTTAAGGCAAAAACAAGATAATAGTCTTATTCAAATATATGTGTGTATGTACATATGAAAGATTTAGGCAAAGAAAAAATTACAATTTTATTCAAATATGTACATATGAATGTATTAGAATTTAGAATTTTACAGTTTTTCGCTTGAACAACAAAAATAAAATTTTAACTACATATATGTATGTACGTACATAAATTCTGTATTTATATTTTTTTAAAGCTTGCTGACGAAACATAATATTCAAAACA
>NW_026578117.1:57500-132500 GCF_029603195.1 Condylostylus longicornis
GAAAGTATAAAATACTCTCTTTTGAAATGAAAACGAAAATATTACCATTTCTATAATTCTAATATTACAGAAATATTAAATAAAAACCCAAAACGAAAAGGTTCCTATACTTGATAAAGAAAAAATTCTATATAAAATATTAAAGAAAGAATTATCTGCCTTTGTCATGAAAATAAACACATTTCGTTTCAGTTAAGCCAAGTATGGTTGGGAGTTTATTTATTAAGAGTCATATTTGAAATTTTTTGTACGAAAAATACATTAATGGTATGTTAATAAATGAGTATATATGGAGATGATATAAGAATGTGTATTTGGAGATGATATTTTTTTCAATAACTCAGCAGGATTTTAGAAAATTCATATTTTCAAAAAATAATATTTCTTTTGAACAAGCCAAATAATCTCAATAAAATAAAAAAAAAAATATATCTACAAAATGTATGTCTAATTTTGTGCAATTTATTCATATGTACACCCGGGCCTCGATTTAAATCGCAAATTTTAAATTTTTGGTTAATGGTTTGTTTGACATGATTTTTCCTGACTTAAACCCATTTAAAAACTTTTATATTTCTTTATATCTTGTCAAAAATTCAAGCGTGTAAGATATGGTCATTAAATTTCATTATTTCCAAACTATGTTGTGAAGATACACAGATGTAAATTAATTACGTTTGACTAATAAATAAGTGTATTCTTTAAGGGCGTATTCTGGCTAAACTAGAATAGAGCATTTTTTAAGATATTTTTGAAAGATTATTTAAAGATTAAATTTAAATATTATGAAAAAATTTTAGTTTATATGAGTTTTGAAACCTTTAGCTGTAGTCTTCTGGCTAAACTAAAACAATATAGAGTTTTACACAAAATCTTTTGATTCAATATATTAAGTTAGATGACAGTGATCCTTAGAAACAAATAGAATATAATATGTATATTAAAATCCGTATCGAACTCATTCATTAACTCTTATTATGTAGAATAGAAAAAATGTTTCTAATATTTATGCTAAGTTTTATTCAATTATTCCACTTTGCTATCGACTACATTAATATAAATTCGCTTATATATAGGTAAATTCTTCCTTTAATTAGTTCCTTTATTATGCCATATCAAGAATGGAAAAATGTTGACACTGGAAAGTAACATCAAACTCAATTACGGTATCGCAAAGAATATTTTGGAATTTCAATATTTGTGCCACGCCTTTGTATTTAATTGAAGTCAAAATTTTTATAATTTTATTTTATAAGCTTCTATTGTTAGCGTTCTCTTGTGTACTTAAACTGAAAGCAACATTTAAGTAATTATGGAATGTCAGTAATGAAACTCTAAAGTGATTTCACTGAATTTATATGAAATTTCTTCTGAAAAAGTGACTTTAATCTTTGATAATTACCCTCACAAATAGACTTATAGCTTAAATTATTTTCAGAAAAACAACCCACTTCTATTTTTTGAAATTATTGAAAAATATTCAATATTAAAAATTGAACAGTTTTTATAGGACTGAAATTTTCTTTTTTTTACATTATGGTATTTTTAGTTTTGGTTTGGTAATTTTAAGAACTAAAAATTAATACTATGAAATTTTATCACACAACATTTCTTATTCAGATTTTGGAATTGGTTTATTATTTGTAAATAACAATATCAAATAACAATTTCCATATGTTTACATAGGTAATAAATTTTTCTTATAAAACTTAACGTACGACATTCTCATTTTCAAGTAATCGCCTAATAATTCCGAAAAGTTCGAGAAAAGTTCTGGAAGAAAACCATATAGCTTTATAGTATCAGAAACAAACTAATTTAAAATGTTCAAAATGGGTAAAGATTTCCGAATAAATTTCTATAGATACGGATTATATAGATTTTTATAGAAAACTTAAATTCGTTTTACTCGAAATTGTATTTTGCATGACGCCTTATTAACAAAATATTTATCTTATAACATTATACTTGTAATTCAAAAAAGAATAAATGTATATTAATATATTATTCAAATATATAAATTTTATATGCATTAATAGAACTATATAAAGTATCATCAAAAATTTTTTATTTGTTTTATTACTGAGGTGATCAAATTTTTGTTATACTATATTATTTTGTGTATTTCATTCTCAATTTTACATTTTTCTGTATTACAGTCTACAATTTTAAGATGTAACATGGATGAAAATCGAGTTCCAAGTGTACACATATACCTATTGTTAATTGTTTTATTTTAACTTCGACAGGAAATTCTTGAACGAAAGTTTTAACTATTATATCTTCAATATTTCTACAAATAACATAATTAAAGTTATTAAAATAAACAATATAAATTTTAATTAAAAAATACATTTTACACGATGAGACTTGAGCAAATATCAATTACATAAGGTTCATTTAATTTACTTAATAAATGCTTAAATATCATTTTTGATATAAAGAAAAATGGCTATTATTATATGCATATATATTCTCTTTTTACATTTATATAAATAAGATAATTGCTGCATGGTTCAAGCATTAAGCCTCTCTACAAAAAGTTGCATAGACATCATATAACCACAAAAAAAAACAGTCATGGTATAAAAAATAATATAATAATTTCCGTCATCTGATTTTAGAAACTTTTTATAAAATACGTCAATTATGTGAGAGTGGAAATTAAAATATTTGTGTGACTTTTTTTAATATTTGAAATCAATTAAAGGAACTCTTAATAATTTAATAATATTTATAAACTTTTTTTTTGATTTCTAAACAATAAAAATTTCCAATCATAAATTGTTATTGCTGCTCCAAAAGGTATTATTTTAAATAATTGTTCTTTAATGCAACAACTTGATTATATAAAAAAAAAATCTGATGTGGTCAGCACATAACCGACCCCATTGTGTATTGTCTAGTTAAATGAAAGTGTTACAGAATATTATAAAAATGTCTGTTAAATACTTCCTTCCAATTTTTAGGACATTAGTAAGCTTATAATTAACATACCTAGAAAAATGTAAATTTGGCTCTTAGTAAAGTTTCGTTTTGTGCTACCCGAATTCCCTGAAATGCTCGCCAGTTAATTTTGGTAGCAACCAGAACTCAAATATCAAATTTCGAGAAATTCCATCAATTCGTTCCGTAGATGTGGTGAAAAATGTAAAATCGGCCCGCAAATCAGTTTTCGAGCCCTGATCTTTCCAAAAAAATTTACATGTTCATTGTTTCAATACGAGCAATTCAAATATTAAATTTCAATGAAATCGGTTGATTATTTCTCTTTATATACACAAAAATGTATATTTGGCCCGTAGTAAACATCTAGTTTCCGATGCCTGATTTCTTCCAAAACATAGGAATTTTCGCGGACGGTCGAGCTGAGTTTATATATAAAATTTCAAGTAAATTGGTTGAATATTTTCTTCAAAATGTTCAAAAATGTAAAACAGGCCCGCTAAAAAGTGCAGTTCCCGAGGCCTGATATATACCAAAAGTTGATCAATCCGTGCCATGGTGGAAATAAACTTACATATAAAATTTCATTAAAATCGGTTCAGCCGAACTTGAGATGCACGCGTGCACACACAGACCGACAGACCGACAGGTTGCTAAAAATAGTTTACTTACACTTCCCTACTATGGAGAAGTGCATTCCCACCGGAAACTCGATATGCAAAATTTGTTGCCATCACATAACCTACCTATTGTATACACAATACGGTCGGTAAAAACATGATATGAAGTACATATCAACAAATAAATCAAGAAGTGTTATAACCATTTTTGGAATGATTCGCAACAAAGGTAGTCTTCATGATCATCCAACTTCCATAGAGTTGAACCAGATCGGATATACCCTTCACGATAAATAAAAATAGAACCATAAAAACTTGTGAAAAACAAAACTTATAAAAGCTAACTGTGACAGAACAACCCAAATACGAACAGTAAAAAAGCTTTGCAAAAATCAGTAAAAATAACGTCAATATGATCACTCCATTTTTCAATTTAATGGTATCCGAGACTAACATCATTAAACTCTCCTTTACATAGTCCCAAAACATGCCTCCCTCCTTCTATAGCAGCAGAGTGAATCATCTTAGTAAAGAAAATAGCATCTTAGCAAAATAATCGCAAGGAGACGAAACACAACGAAACTACCAGAGATTAGGCAAAAAAATTAGATATAAATGAATTTTCCTATACTATTATTTCTAATACTTTTAATTTGTTGCAAATCGCAAGTACTAATTTTATTTAAAAGCTCGTCGTCAAAAGAAGCCTATTTGAAATCAGCCAAATTAAAATTATTCATCTACAAAAAAACTATGCAAAGAGCTTTTACTGGGTAAAACGGACAAAATCGCATTGGGAAACTAACCTTAGCGTAACGACAAACAAGAACAAGTAAATAAGAGCTACACTCACCAATGTTCGCACACACACAGATTTATACAATAAATGTATGATATAAAATTTTTGCAAGACAGCAAAGACACCATATCAGTCATATATGTTGAACTAACAACAAAGAAAACACCGCCTGCACTCGATTCCACGCTTTCAGACCTGCGCCGAAAGACAGCACAATCGACCGAAAGAAACTCCTTACTGCAAAACCAAAAGTCAGTATTCGAATTCTCTACCAGGATAATCTTCAGACTATTTCTACTGAACCAGTAACAGTTTAATGTGTTTCTCAGGAACAGCAAAGTTAAATAACGAATAATGCTCAGGCTCCACATGGCCACCGCAACCCCGCGCAAAACTAATTCGTCAAAATAAAAGCAGGAACTCTCGTTCCAAATATACTGACAACATAAAAGAACAGATCAGTAGGTTCAGTGTCCGGACCCAAATAGAAAACTAAAATAGTGCTCTTTTTAAACACAAACAGTAATATCAGGTAGCATGTTTTCCACTTCTGTCGATATCATTTCCCCTTCCGAAGAGATAACACACCCCACGATATCCCGATTTAACTTGGATCAGGAAATGAAGAGCCATTCCCGGAAAAAGACCCGCGAGAGGACCCAATTGCCCGCTGAGCCAAAACATTGAAATGTTCTTTTTCCAGAACTTCTGAGCAAAAAATTGAGAGGAAGGAGAGGCGAAGCGCATTTCCAGGCAAATATCTATAGCAACGACTCTGTTGAAAAAAATTACATAATGATACATCAAGGGCTGATGTCAGACTTAATTTTAAAGTGTAATAATTGTTACATAGAATTTTGGGATAGAAGCCTGAAAACTTTTTATACAAAATTTTTATGTCATGTTACAAGGCAAAGTAATTTCAAGGCAAGTAAATTTTCAAGTCATGGCAAGGTAAGTGATATGTAAGTAATGTTTAAATACCTGCGACAAGAAATGTCCTTTTTTCAACAATGGACTGAATTATTTTTAATAAGTTAATTTTGGTGGTACTGTAATGCTGCGTCAACTCAAAAACTAAAGATTCTCTAAGAATTTCTAACGAAAATTCCTTCTGCTTTGTCCTCTAGGACAAATCTCTAAGGAAAAAGTAAAGTTCTACAACCGCCAGGCCACAGCGATTAAACGAGAGCGAGACTTCTTCCGAATATTGTTACTAGTATGCCTAGAATATGTAACAACTGCTGTGGCTGCCCTTGAAGGAGTTCGGGGGTATACAATCTACACCCGAAGCCGTATAAGGTTGAAACATACCAGTCGCTTACTGGACGCGTACGACTAAAGAGGTACTTCGGTTCATATGCTGCCTAAAAGTGACCTACTGAGTTCGACCACTATCTCCTTCTGCTGCCGCTATTGCCACGAAATGCCTCCCATAGAGACAGAACTACTTCCATAGACATGGCCTCATTATAAATGATGTGTCTAAAAAGGATATAGCCTTTGATCATGAATTCCGAAAACAAAAAAATCTATCAAAATGCACGTCTCAGGTTGGTCCTGGCCATAATCGTATATTAGTTGTGCATCTATAATTGATTTATGTGCCTTTTGCAAACTCAGGATTCTCGTATCATTACAATATCCAGATGTTACTTGGTTGCTACCCTCACAAGGACAACTGAGGCTGCTCTGGTGGATCTGAATCTGTAACAAAATCAGCTGAAACTAATAAACTATGAACTTTATTTAATGATTAAATTTATGATTTTATTTAGCGTCTTTATTCTTCACGCACAATGGTTTTTTATGATTTTTTTGACAGCTTACATTTTTATATTTCATTTATATTGTTCCACATTATTTTTATATTTAGCTTATTCAGTATACCTTAACTTCATTTAATTACTTGAAATAGTATTGAAATTTCACACAAACAAATATATCAGTTGAGGCAATATATCTTATAAAAATTGTTGAAATTGCCTTGCTCCTTCTGGTAGCTGCCACACAGCTTCGAAAGCTCTTTGGCTATATCTCAAAAACTATAGACGCTGTGATACTGAAATTTTAACAACCGAATATATTAGTAGGATCGATGAGCTTGGTAAAAGTCGTTGGAATTTGTTTGCTTCTTCTGGTAGCTGCCATACAACTTCAAACATTATTTGGCTATATCTCGGAAACTGTAAGAGCGGTGGCATTGAAATTTCACACAAACGAATAAATGGTAGGGCTAATGTGTGTGATCAAAGTAGTTGAAATTGTTTGGCTCCTTCTGGTAGCTTCCATACAATTCCAAAAGTTATTTGGCATTATCTCAGTAATTATTGCAATTATAATATAGAAATCTCGTAAAAACAAGTGTATTTTTAGCGCTCTTATGTGTGATAAAAGTCGTTGAAATTTCTTCACTTTTTAAGGTAGCTGCCGTACAACTTCAATAGTAGTTTGACCACATTTTAGAAAATATTGAAAGGTACTGAAAAATTGTACACAAAATGTACGCAGTACTGAAATTTTATATAAATTAATATGACAATAAGATAACTTAAAGTCATAGTCTGTCTAGTTGTCACCAATGGGATATTTATACGGGTATCTCAGAGTTGACATGGGCAACTCTATTTTTTCTTGTTTTAAAATATAGCTAGAATACCTACATTTAATAAAGGTAACGATTTGGCATTTCGATAAAAGCAGTATATTTGTTTTTCTTTTTTATAAGTTTTTCATTCTTGAATATCATTTTTACCGATTGTGATACCGGTAACTTCGTTTTGATTAGTATGCCGAAAAATAATTCTGATAATTTCAAAGTAGCTACTTGTAAAAATTAATTGAGATCTTCCGATTCGTACTATTTTTCTATTAAGCCGTTAGATTGCACATGGCGCGGGCTAGAAAATCGTAAGGAAGCTTACATACGGAAGGTACCGCATCATCAGAGCCGAATTAAATGGACTGTTATGATATTTTATTTTTGTTGTTTAGCCAACCTTACCGATAGTATTGCCAATTACGTCTTTTATATGCTTACCGCATATTAAAATAAATCGATGGCAACAATTTGAAAAGGATACTTTGAGGTTTCTTTTTGCTAAGTGGCTGCTTTTGATTATTTCACCTTAATCTTTTAAACGAACTCTTTAATATCTGTACTAATTTCTAACTCTTTAATACGATATGGTGAACGTCCGTTTTCTATATATTCACATATTAATCTAAGTAGAAGGTGCATTATTCAGAGTTGCACAATAAAACTTATAGTTGTCCTCTGACAGGCACGCCAATTTTATTATTAAATGAATTCATTTCGAGAAACCTTTTAATTCATCTACTTCAGGTAATTAAACTCCTGATAAACAATCAGCCACCAACATATATTTATCTGGCTTATAAATGACTTTCAATTTCTGTTACCTTAATAAACATATAAATCTTGTCTGCAATCTGACAGTCACATAATTAATATCACGTTTCATTTGGCTTTCAGCTATAAATTCTTCACCGCAAATAGAATAATAAAAATGTTTGCACGCAAAATAACGGCTCATAATTCCTTTTCTATCTGCGCGCACTTTTGTTCGCTCTTGCTAAGAATTCTCAATGCAAATGCAATTGGGTGACCTTTTTGTACCAACTCTGATCCAATTCCATCCGTCGATGCATCCGTCTGTATAGTAATTGGTTGCTTCGAGTCAAACACAGGCAATACAGGTTCTGGTGCTACTATTTACAACAATTCATTCAACTTTTTTTCAGGTACGTCATTCTGCAATTTTAATAGATTGCAGATTATTGAAGAGAGATATGGGCAAAGGAATTTCCTCTCACCGATCACTACAGTCAGCCCGTGTCCCATTTACGCTATCCCGATTCCAAGTAAATACCTAACAATATTCTTCAAGAACTGCGACACGAGTCCACAACATGTAGAATATGTTAAGTGCAACTTAACTTGCACACACGACTGTTCCACCTTGCGATACCATTTCACGGACGCATAGGTGTCAGTTTAATGTATCCGGGTCCGTGTATGACCACAGTACGACCCTAGAACTAATGTCCCAAATCTTGCGAACAAAACTCCTACACGTCCACAAGGCCTTCGTCGCTCTTTCGATGACTTTGCATATATGAGTATTCCAGAAGAGGCGATCATCTAGGGTTACCCATAAATACTTAACCTCCCTGAAGTAGGTATCTACTGACCAAACAGAGTGGGACTCATTAGTTGTTCCCTACTCGTTCGTTTTGTGAGGGCAACCAGGCTGCTATTGTTTAGGTTTATATTTAACACCACGCTTTTGTACCATCCCTCTATAAACCTTAGAAGGTCACGAATAGTACTCCCACCAAGAAAGAATTCAACCTTGTGTGCGCCCTTTTACAGTATAGTTATAGATCGTATAATAAACCATTTAACTTAATAATCTTATCCTGTAGCATATGGCAAATCAACCCACGTGCTGTAGTGTCGACACCACGTCGACAAACAGTGGGTCGCAGATGACACCATAGAGGGTATCGTCAAAGGCCCCCGCGATGTAGGGGACACATCCAAGCGCCACTTCCATTGCTTCCAGCGAGTTTTCGATGGGTCGAGAGATTAGCCCCAGTGTGCCTTTTCGAGTGTACCTATAAACCTCCTTTTTCGTTGCCTTCAATAGAAAAGGGGTAAGAGTAATTGAACGAAAAGACCTAGAGTGGTTGTTTGGTCGCTTTCCTGTCGTCGGAGTGTACGTCACCCACGTATAGCAGGCACGAAATATCTCCCTAATGCCTTATCAGTATATTACAATCCCTTCTGCAACAGGGACTCGTGACATGAAAGGATTTTCACCTGGTGACTTGAAAGAACGTGAAGGAAAACATAGCTCGTTTAACCCTGCCCACCATCATTACGAGAGTGATCTAACACAAATAGAAAATGCTACGATAGTCACTTTTGCTGACGATATTGCGATATTGCCAGTAAGATCAAACATTGCCGATTCGATAAAAAAATTACAGGAGGCAAGTAACAAAATAAGCGAGTGCACTAAAGATTGGAAAATGAAGTTGAACGAAGTAAAATCTGTTGACATAAACTTGATCTATCGTAGGTATTAGCATCACTTCCCGTAATCAAATTGAAGTTCTTCCTTCCACAGAAGTTCACTAGGTCTTTGAATTGCTTGTCTGAAAGTTTACTGTTTTCCGGGGGATAATATAACAGCAAACTCTGTCCCCCTCCACCTGGGACTTCACTTTCCTCAGTGGAGCTACATAAATCTGTCTATGGGAAAAGGCCCTTTAGACAAAGACTTGTGGCACTAGGTGTCGGCAACATAATGGAAAAGATGATGGAGCACTCTCGCTCCTTCATCAGTATTTTTCAGGAATCCATCTTGAGGCTAAGATTTTGATTCCCATCCTGCTGAGAACTCGGCGGATTGGGCCACGAAATATCCGCAGTAAGGTATGCTTGAGGTAAGAGTTCACTAAAATCAAAATGGAAATCCAGACGCAACGGACTTACAATTAGCGGCTCTCTGATCTACGACTAATCCCTGAGGGACGGCAGAAATTATATATGCTGCCTTGCATGAAGAAAGTATTCTCAAAGGGTTGGAAAATAAAACAAAACAGGTGCAATGAACAAAGCACAAGAATTAAATATTCCAGGTGGTAATCTAGGAATGCTGGAAAATGCACCCTCCTCGGAAGCTGGTCTCATGGATTCTGGGGGAGATCACTTATTGCATAGTTGATGGACACATTTAGAAGGAGATCGGGGGTCATGCGATCACTTCCATTGGTGATGGCAGAGAAATATGGCAGAGTTAAGGATGATAACTTTGAGAAAAAGTCTAATAAGTTTGCAGAAGGCTAGATGAGTGAACTGTGCTGGTAATCATATGACAGCAGAGTGCAACAAGAAGGATGATTTTCAGCCAAAAAAAGAAAAATTTTCAAAAAGAAGGAACCTGAGAACAAAACCCCACAAATAAAAAAAACTGACGCAGACATTATGCAAATGATGCATATACTATGCAGCATATGATGCATAGTTGATTTGAATTGACGAGATCTCTAAAAGATTATTAACAATAAAAAAGCATACACTGAGGTGTATACGGGGATACCAAAGAAATTAAAAAAAGGTGTACGTAAATGAGGTACGCATAGTAATTTCGAATGCTAATGGTTTTCTTAGTAAGAAACAAAAATTGGAGGCCTTTCTCAAAACGAGAAATATAAATATTTGTTTCCTGTCGGAGGCTCATTTGACATATTTTACGAGCCTTAAAATAAAAAGCTATGATTGCTCTAGAGCGGTACATCCCAGCAATCAGCCAAGAGGAGGTAGTCCATTACTTATAAAAGAATGTATAGAACAAAATGAAGAATTCAAGATAGAAACGGCTGAAATTCAGCTTATTTCGATAAAAATTAAATCGACTACATAGAACTTCAGTGTTCGTGCTGTATACTGTCCACCAAATTTCAGCATGAAGAAAAATATTTTTAAAGATCTCCTGCACAAGCATGAACACAGATATCTAATAGGAGGGGACTATAATGCCAAACATACAGATTGCGCTTCTAGAATCACCTCGACTAGAGGAAGAGAGCTAAGAAAAGCTATTCAAGAGCTAGATTGTTGTTATCACTCCACCGGCACTCCTACTTATTGGCCTACTGACACTAACAAGATTCCCGATGTTATTGACTTTTTATAACCAAAAAAATATCAGAAAACTTTCTAAGCCTTGAAGATAACTATGATTTTAATTCGGATCACTCTGCTGTCATATTAAAACTATGTGAAAAAATAACTAAAACATTATTTGGGCCCAGTTTAACAAATAGCACTACAGGTTGGGTGAGCTTTAAATACGAAATAATAAACAATATTGATGTAAATATTAATATACAATCAAGAGAACAATTAGAAGTGAAGTTAGAAGGATTTATTAAAATCATACAAAAATGTCAAAGTACAAACTGACAGCAAATAGCTATCCTGGAGAAATAACTGATTTGGTAGGTGAAAAGAGAAGGGCCAGACGTAGATGGCAACGTTCGCGTCACCCTGATGATAAAACTGTTTTAAACAGATTTTCCCAGGTGCTTAAAGGAAAAATCCAAGAATTTAAATCGGCAACATACGAAAATTGTATAAAGAACTTATTAGCTAGGAAGGAAACGAATTATTCCTTATGGAAGGCAAAGAGCAAAAAGAGACCAATTAATTAATGGCAGTTGGGCGAGGAGCAATATAAAGGAAGTCGAATTGTTTGCTGATCACTTGAAAAGCATATTCACGCCAATCGGAAAAACTTCAGATGGAAGTTTAGTAGAATTTGTCGCAAATGAATCAGGCAGCATAGCTCCACTTACTTAATTAGAAATTGCGGAAAAGATAAGATTCCTGAAGTTGAAAAAATCGCCTGGTTTTGATCTTATTGCTGCGGAAGTACTGAGAGAGCTAATAGACGAGGTATTTTAACATCTGACGAAAACCATGAATGCAGCTATGGATTTTGGGTATGTTCCTTGTGCTTGGAAAGCCGCGGAGGTAATTACGTTGCCAAAACCCGGGAAATCCTTTAGGGTCTTACAGGCCCACTTCACTGTTACCAATGATGTCTAAGCTTTCTGAAAAGCGGCCATTAAGGAGATTGAAGCCAATAATAGAAAATAAGGGCCTAATACCAAACCATCAATTTGGTTTTAGAAAAACCATTCTGCAATAAACCAGGCTCATAGAATAACGAATATTATTGAAAAAAAGCTTGGAAAATAAGGAGATCTGCTATTCTATATTTCTAGACATAGCACATCCATTCGATAGGGTATGGCACAAAGGTCTGCTACTTAAGTTAGGGCAAATGTTACCATCGTCATTTGTAGAAATTTTGAAATCTTACTTTGCTGATAGATTGTTTAAAATTAAACAAGACGATGAATACTTCACGCTAAAAGAAATAAAGGGAGGTTTGCCTCAAAACAGTATATTGGGCCCAACGATATACCCGCTTTACACTAGTGATTTGCCACAAGTAGAATATGCTACGATAGCCACTTTTCCTAACGATACTGCAATATTGGCAGCAGAAGCGAACATTGACGATTCCACAAAAAATTACAGGAGGCAAGTAACAAAATAAGCCAGAGAAAATGAAGGGATTGGAAAATGAAGTTGAATGAAGCAAAATCGGTTCACATAAACTTCACCAATCGGAAAATAGTGAATCCACCACAAATTAACTTAAATGGAACGAGCGTAGCGATCCATAACTCAGCAAGGAATGACTTTAGATGTCAAACTAAGGTGGAAAGAGCATATAAAGAAAAAACACATAGAATTAGAAAATAAATATAGAGAAAATTATTGGCTTCTAGGTCGTAAGTCCAGTTTGGCAATTGATAAGAGGATATTAATTTTTGGCCAAATCATTAAACCAATATGGCTATATGGTATTCAAATGTGCTTAAGAATCCCTTTGGTTGTGGATGAAATTAGGAGTTGTGCTACAAAGCATAGGGCTCGTCTAGAACAGTATGTAAATATGGAAGCAGCTCGGCTGCTAGACAATGGCGTTATGACAGAAAGACTTAAACGAACAAGACCATTCGATTTAACGCAAAATAGCAATTTTCTTACGGAAAGTATTTAATTCCTATACGGAAACACCAAGTTAGCACGGAGATTGTAGTTGATCTGTAGGACCAGTTTTATTCGTTCAGAGTTTAGGTGATTTTTTAGGGTAGAAGCCAGCACAAAATCCTGCTGAGAAAATTGTCAATGGAAAGATTGGCTACAGTTTCATTTTTCGAAGCGTAGCTGACCCAAGCATGTTGTCGTGGCATGTTCTCACCATCCATTGCCATGATGTCGCTGCCATCGGAAGGCTGGAGTTTCTTGCAAATACTCGTAATCCAATGCCTGGTCTTTCGATTGTTACATGTGACGGATATCCATCCACGATGCAGCGGATGAGAATCCACAACTTTATCCATTTCGTGCATGATAGTTATTTTGATTTTGCCCATCTGGACTGTTTTCCACAAAAAAATTTAGCTGTAAAGTCATGCCGTCCTAAACGTTGGCCGCAATACGTCGTTCGAATGCACCCGAAAAATATAGGTCTTCTCCGCTGAGGCACCGGGTTTCCTCTGCTGGCATGAGAAGGTGTTTCTCCCCTGCATCAGTGGACACAAGCTGTGGTTGTGTGTGCGGAAACCATACAGCCATCTTGTCGTTATATTCCTTGTTGATATTATTGTTGATATTGATATTATTGTCGTTATTGTGGTTGTTACTATTTATGTAGTCCCCACGAGTAACGCGAGAAAATAAAGTCCCACATGGCAGAGCGCGGCGCATTATAAGAAAGCTTATTTAATTATATTATCAACCTTAGCTTCCCCTTAGCCACGCAGTACACTGCGTATGCTGTTACACCCCGGCTTGGGATGCCTGTCGTTAGCTGACGTCTAGATATCAGACAGAAATTCACTAAACAAGGAATTCACCGCAGGATATTGCCGCAACACGAATGTAGCTTTGAACCATTTCAATCATCTTTCTACTCTCCGGTATCACCGAGATCAACCACTAGGAGACGACAGTGCGATTTTGAGTCGCAGTTTTTGAGTAAGTTTGGTATAAATCTCGAGAAATATTGAAAATCGAAAATACTCTCATTACATCTTTCTTTTCTTTTGGTCTACCCATTTTCAATATTGCTTTTTTGCGCTTTAATGCAGGTTATGTATATGGCCACTCAATAATATATAACTCATAAATTTAACCTTACTTTGCACATACTAAATTTTTTTCGCATTAATAGCCCACTGTATTCTCTCCCCCGTAAAAATTTCTTTAACCATAACTCGTACGTTCTTTACCCAAAGACAGCTCCTCTCTTCGGGACCACTCTGACTTTAGCTCTTCCTTATCCGTAGGGAATTGATCCCAGAAAGTGAATCCATCAGCTCCTCAAGCGTTTCTATACTAGAGCCAGCCCAAGTACCATCATCTCTTTTAATAAAACCAGGTACCAGTGGCTCCACCGATAGTAGCTTCCTTAATCTTGCAACCTCATTGGTATTTCCCAATGACGTGCAATAGCTCCTCCAAGACCTCCGTTTGGCCTTCCTTATTGTGTACTGAAAAGCCTACAGTTCCTTCTTATATTCATCCCACATGGTTGGGCTGCTACCCCGAACCGCTAAATTATGTAGCCTCCTTACCCTCCTCCTGGATTCACCAATTTCGTTACACCACGCAGTTAACCCTTAAAATCGAGCATTCTGTTAACCCCTCTTTAAATTAATTTTTGCTTTTTTTCAAAGACTGCATAAATCGTTCATCCTAAATATATGCAATCCTAGAAATAGTTTGGTATATGAAGGAAATTATGTTTAATAGTGTGGTAGGTAAACATACGCTGTATTTAAAAACAGTATTTTTACTTTTTGGAGACAAAAGTGCTACAATGCATGATTCAAAAAAGTACTGCAAGTGCTACACAACTTTGTTTTAATTAATTTTAATGGAATGCAGTTTATATCTGATTAAATTTTATTGTTTCATTATTTATTTTATATGAATTGGTCCAATCCGTCCTATCACATAATATAAAAGCATATTTATCAATATATTAATTTTTATTTCTATTGCTATTTACTATTTTATTACTATACCAATTAAGCTGAGCCAAACTTACTTTTTTCTTCTTATCTTTTTATTTTGAAATGGTCCTTTTACCGCACATTTTTGGAAAATGTCCCTTATTTCAATATGCTTTACATGTAGCTCCTTCAGCCTTGCAATGGTTGAAGTGCCTTTTGATGCACTCTTTTGATGTATTAATGCGCCTATAGCACATTTGCTGAGTTCACCCTTTGCAGACACAAATATGGCTGACACCATTTTAACTTCAGATATTTCTTATTAATACTGGCTGATTCGAATATTCTGCAAATTTTAATAACCTAATCCAAGGAGATGATTTCACCATCCAAAAATTTCATTTGTAAAATTGTGTTACACTCTCGTGTCATTATTTATTTTATCTTTCAATATTCCTCTTTTTTAAGAAAGTTCACATAGACATCTGAATTCTCATTTTTCTGCTTGAGCTGTTAATTTAGTTATAAATTTCCCAAACAATTTTTTTTTTTACTTATTCGGTTGAATGTAAATTACCTCATAGTCAAATTTCTTTGTGGTACACAATGATCATCAATTTCTGACTTTGGTCCCTAATTTTAGGTTAAGCCCGTTGGAGGGGTGATCTTTCCATAGAATAAGCACGTTTTCTTCTTATGGAGATCGTTCTAGTGCCAAGCTTTCTGAGCCTTCAAAAAGGATTTCTGAATGACCACTTCCCCTCCATTTTTGCTAAAGCCACCGAAGATTTATTCTTCGCCTTGTCTCTCAGCTAGTATAACAGCCTCACTAGGCCCATTTTCAAATTTTCCGCATCTGACACCAAAGAATGTTGGCGGCCTCCTTTACGGGTTACGTTAACGGATTATTGACAAAATAACACATTTTCAATTGAAAATGTGTTATATTGCAACCCGTTCTTGGTTTAATTTGTTAATTATCTTTTTAACTCATAGTATTAAGAAATATATTTGTTTCTAATTTACAGATATTTAATCTATTCGTTCATTAATTATGTAATTTGAGCTAAAAAAAGCTCATCCTGAAGTAATATTTAAATTTTATTAAAAGATTTAAAAATTGTTTTCTTATGAATAACGAACCTTTTTTCATATAAAATTATAAGGGACAACTCTCCAAATTAATAGTTTTTTTTTCTATTAAGAATTCAAAATATTTTAGGAACTGATGAAAATAGAGGGACGTTACACACCACAAATATATGTGAAAATGACATAAAGGAAGATGATGAACATGATTTTCTAAATGCTTTACAAACTACATATGATCAGCAAGATCCAGACAGACCACGGAAAGTTAGAAGGTAACATTTCATGGAAAAAGATTTCATTAGTCTAGTAAGTTATTCTTAACATCATGTTTGTTGTAGATCCAGAACTACATTCACAACATTTCAACTCCACCAATTAGAAAGAGCTTTTGAAAAAACGCAATATCCAGATGTTTTTACTCGTGAAGAGTTGGCTATGCGTTTGGACTTAAGTGAAGCACGTGTTCAAGTAAGAATTTTAAAGTAACAGAAAAACTTAAACTTAACAAGTAAAAATGTTTCAGTCCGTACAAACCGACCGAATTATAGCCTGCAACTTATCAATCTGAGTTCAAAAATTTATTTTTTATTATGTAGAATTAGTTTTCATGATTGTGTACCAAGTACTCGGACCTATCAAACAACTATATAAAAATTAACGAAGGTCAGACACATACAGTTGGACACACAACTGCAATTTTATGAATCTAACTTTGTTATTTTTTTTGAATATTTTAAATTAGCTTTTGAAGTTTCATAGCAAGTACCCGAGCCTGTAAAGCTATTCCACCAAAGCTTCAGTAGCTTAATTATTTTTCCGAATATTTAAAATTAGTTATTGGAGTATATTGGATTGTATAGCAGCTACCCAAACCAGTACAGCCATTCCATTAAAGTTTTCAGAGCTTATGTAAAATATAATTGGACACATATTTACAAAATTTAATAGTAAAATCTTTATTAGTTTTCAAAATATTTAAAAGAACCTCTTTGAGTTGTATGGCAACTACCCGAACCCGTTGTCTGAATTGGTCCAATTACAACAGCAGTCGTCCTCGCCAAAAAAGAATTAAATTATGAAAGTTTAGTATCGATAGCATAATTTGTTTCTGAAATATCGTGCGACCACAATATAAATAAACGCTAAATTTCTGAGCAAGCATATAATATATACATTTCCATACCAGAAACGACACTCTCAAGTTGTTAAAAACTCCAGAACAAAGTTAATATACCCTTGACGAAGGTATGAAAAATTGTAAAAGGTCTTTCCAATACAAATTAATGCGAAAATGTAAAAAAGAATTAGCAAACAATATTATACTAAGCTTATTAACGTTTCTATTATTCAATTAAAACGCCAGAAATTCTTAAAATTAATAAAGTTATACCTGCATATAAAAAGTCGGGCGATTTTGAGGATACAAATAATTTTTGACCAATATTAATATTTTCTATTTTAAGTAAATTTATTGAAACTTACGTTAATTCTCAGTTAGTTAATTTTTTCCAATATAATGATTTAATAAGCAGTAAACAGTATGGCTTCAGAAAAAATTCAAATACCCCAGCTGCTTTATTTGCTGTTGTTTCGCTTTACTAGTCCAAAAAAAATCTCAATAGTGTTTTTCGATTTGTAAAAAGCTTTCGATTCTTTAGACAGAAAAGTGCTCATAAGAACATTATATGAACGTAATGTGAAAGAATTAAATGTAAATTGTTTCAGATTTAGCTGTTGCAGCATTCTGAATGTGAAAACATTAAAAGTATTAAAGGACGCTTTCGACATTGTTTTCATGATACATTAGCCGTTTATGTTTGCACATAGCATTGCTACAGTATATTGCAAATAACAACTCGATTTATTTTAAAACAGCTGTAAATAAAGGTTTAATTAAGGTTTATGAATGGATTTGTTATTAACAAACTAGAGTTGTATTAGTATTTTTGAGTATTTATAGATGCAAATTTGAATTGGACAGCAAAAGTTAACAAGCGATAAGAAAAATCGTAGAATAGCTGGAATTATTAAATTGATTCAAAAATCCACCTATTAATACTAAACGTACACTATATAACAGTTTATTTCATAGTACTGTAACGTATTAAATATTATTTTGGAATAATATTTAATACGTTACAGTAAAGAACTCAAAAATAAAGCTTTTGAAAATTTTTAGATCCCAAAAAATTTTCAAAAGCTTTATTTAGATTATTAAAAGCTTATCAAAAGCTTAAAGAACCCCAACTATCGGGTTAAATAAAAAATATCATATCTTGCCACTAAAATTCAATAAACGAAAAATGTAAGTTAGTCAAATCCATAGGAAGCTCACAAATAATATACCAATACTAAATTTTACTTCAATAATGACATACATCAATATAACACCAGAACATCTAACAATATAACTTCTTCGGCAGTCAGCTTTTGTAAGTTTTATCTATAATTTGGTTACTAAGTTGTGCAATGAACTTCCTATACAGCTAAAATAGTTATCAATGCAAGTTTTCAAAAGTTAAAGGGATGTTTACTATTTTAGCTTGATACAATGAATTGTTGCAGTTGAATGATAAAGAAGTTTAGCTTTCTTCTCTTTATTATTTTTAACTTATTTATATTATATAACATACTTTTTTGATTATTTGCAAATTTATTTGAACTTACCTGAATGTATAAACAATGTGATTTTGACAGGCTCTCCACCTAACAACAAAAACCTAAGGGATCAGTGAAAAAATTGTGGACTTATATAAAAACTGAGAATATGTTAACTGCCAAATTTATTTCACAAAAAAAAATCCAATGCAGATGCTTTTGGATTCCGTACAAATCAAGTTAAAATGGAATTTTTGTGTGAGCAAAGATGTACAGACATTTGCTTTGTATTGAACTTGGTTTTGAAGCTACAGGCAAAAATTTGTACGTCCCCGATTAACCTCTCTTTCTTAATCTTCTCAAGCATGGCAAGTTAAAAGTTTTTTAGACTAAGGATGGAAGAATACTACTTCGAAAAACTGATGCTGCTGAGGTATATAAAATTAGGTCTATTAATGATATTAATCAAATTAAACTTATTTTTCCAAGTACATTGTAATAAATAAATTCTAAATTATACATACTAAACTAAACCTATGTGCGAATAAATATGCTTAAGACTACAAATTTAAGTTGCCATCTTACCATATTAATTTATACAAAATTTCAGTATTGTTTTTTCAATATTTTCTAAGATATGGCCAAACTACTGTTGAAGTTGTATGGCAGCTACCAGAAAGAGCCAAGCAATTACATTGGCCCCCCACCAATATCAGTGGCATCAAGCACAAACGACTGAAGTCTATTTAAGTGATTTCGAGATAAATTGATTTTAAACTTGAAAATAAATTTGAAAAAAATTATGAAGTTTTTTGATCGAATTTTATTTGAGCGAAAGATTATTAAGAAGAATCGATTAACTAATAATCTGATGTAAAAGAAACTAATAATCACATAATTATAGAAAAAGTGAGATGGGCGGTTATTCCAAATTTATAAAAATCACTTTGCAAAGTATAGCTCGATTAAGGCGCTTTGTGAAAAATTACTTTTTGCATCTTCGTCATATTTAAGTCGACTTAAGCTGTTGTCGCAAAACTAAAAATTTGGTTTTGGTGACTTAAGTTATATTGAAAAGAAAAACAATATACATATGTATTATTTCTATGTTATTTGATTTATCACTTTTTTTTTCAAATCATTTTCATAAAACACATTAAACATATATGGAGGTAACAAATGAATAAGCGTCAAGTAAAAATTATTTCTAAGAATTTAAAAACAGTTTAAGAAACAGCTTCATTAGATTTAAGTAAGGTAACAGTATCTTTTATTCTCCCTTGGATTCTCCGACTAAATCTCCAGTCTTAATCGTTTTGTAAAATTTGTGAAAAAAAGGATCAATAAATTGCATTAAGTACTCAAAGTCTTTCCCTTTTTCTGAAGAGAAAGATATATATGTAGTATTTATTCGTATGTATATGTAGTATTTATTCGTGAATAGTGCGATCTGGAAAGTTACGGCTTGAGTTAACGCATCGTCAAATCTATTTGATCCAGAAGCTCTATCTCGGAAATCTTTAAGGTCTTTTTTGGGGTGGTTTAGTTTTTTATTTAAAACACTTTTTTAAAAACAATTAGTTGCATCAAGGTACAGTTTAACTTATACAGGGTAATTCAGAAAGGTATACAACAACATATACCATTGGTTAGAGAGTCGAAAATGGGTAAAATTTTTGTTCCGGAGTAGGTGCGAAATCTCAAGGGTTTTCGAGATACAGGGATTTTAATGAATTTTCACGAGATTTCTAGTTATCTAAGCTTTTTTCATCATAACTTCCGTTCCAAAAAAGATAGGGGCTTCAAACAAACAGTTTCTGAAGGTTTAGTGAAGGACTTAAAATAAACATCTTGCTTGGTTATGTATTTTGTGTACTTTCGGAATACCAATCGTTCGAACTTTAGGAAAAATCAAATTTTTCCCTTTTTTTATTTTTTCAGTTTTTTCTAAGCAGGTACTTTCGTTTGAAATTTTTGGAAAATTTGAAATTTTTTTTTACAGAATTTTGAACACTTTCTCAAACTTTAGTCACAATCATTTCAGCTTTCCTAGCAAGTTCCAAAGTTTTTAACGTACATTTAATCATCGTGGATAAAGTTTATGTTGGATAATTTTTAGGTTATTTAAAATTTCCAACGTTAGCACTTTAATAATAATAAATAACTACCTTTGTAAAAAATACTTCCTTCCAAATAACAAATATATTATAAATATTCGAAAATCGAAGAAATTTGATCTCACGGAAATGAGTAATAAAAAGTATAACAAAATATTGCTATTCCCAGATGTACCAATTTTATTTATTTTGTTTACAAAATATAATAGTTTGAATAATTAAGTTACAAAATATAATAATTAGAACACAAATTTTTTTTAAACGCAAAAATTTGATTTTCCTAATAACGTGTGTTTTACATGTAATAAAAGAACACTTTGTTTAATAATACGAATATGCTACAAAGGAAAATCAGGCCAATTGGCAACGTTAACGTACAAGATTTAAAAAACACATTCGTCGCAGGTAAAACACTAAATAACCTACAAGATTATCTGTTAAATAAGAGAATTCAATTTTAAAACGTGGGATATTATTAGAGCAGTAATAATACAGGTAACTTGTGCAGATGCTTTATATTTTAGGTTAAAAATACAGCACTCTACTTGTGACTGAATATGTGATTTAATTTTAACTATAGCAAACAAGTTTCTAACCATGGACATAAGGTTCCTAGCACTATACATCAATAAAGTTAGGTTAAACCAATTGTTTGTATTGTAGCACTTTCCTCTTAAACAAGTAAAAATACTGCTTTTACAAACCATTTATTTATACCTAATACACTATTAAAATTATTTTCATGTACTATCGAGGTTGTTTGGTTGCAAAAGAATTGCAGAAAAGAAGATTAAAAAAGAATAAAACTAAACAAAATCAACTTAAATTTAGTGAGCAAAGGGCTCCAAAAATACCCAGAATAACAACATCCAGCAAAGAATAATAAGGAATCTGAGAACAAAACCCCACAAATGAAAAGAACTAACACAGACATTACGCAAATGATGCATAGTATGTTGATTAGAATTGACGATATCTCTAAAAGATTATTAAAAATATAAAATAGATAAACCTGTATTCGGGGATACCAAAGAATTTAAGAAAAGATGAACGTAAATGAGGTACGTATAGTAACTTGGAATGCTAATGGTGTTCTTAATAAGAAACAAGAATTAGAGATTTTTCTCAAAATGAGAGATATAGATATTTGTTTGCGATCGGAGGCTCATTTGACATATAATACGGGTCTTGAAATAAAACATTATGGTTGCTGTAAAGCGGTTCGTCCCCGCAATCAGCCGAGAGGTGGCAGTGCAACACTAATAAAAGAAAGTATAGAACATAGTGAAAAATTCAAGATAGAAACAGCTGAAATTCAGCTTATTGCGTTAAAAGTTAGGTCTACTAAACAGGACTTTAGTGTTCGTGCTGTATACCGTCCACCAAATTGCAGCATTAAGAAAAATACTTGATTTCTGTATTAATAATTAAGAAACGTAAAGTTAGGAAGGAAATTATTCAAAAAATGTATTCATTAATCAAAAAATGTATAAAAACACACAAATTTTTGTAAATTTATCACATTTCATTTTTCACACATTTTGACTTGTGTACTTAACCAAAATATTATTTTTAAGCTCGATTATGCCTCAGTTTTTAAGCTTATATTATATTTCGAAATTAATTTTAGTGCTTTCTTGTATAGTTTCTTGATAACTGTTATACAAAAAGTAATTGGTTACTTGTTTTTTTGTATAACAGTTTTATTACTTCATTCTTGATCTCTGTTTACATACATACAATAAATGTTGCAAGTATTCATAAAAGCTTTAAAAATTTCACCAATTTATACATAATTCATAAAACCTTTACAAACCTCACAATTTTTATCGACCGTGTTGTGTAAACAATAGGTAGGTTATGTGATGGCAATAAATTTTGCATATCGAGTTTTCGGTGGGAACGTACTTCTCCATGGTAGGGAAGTGTAAATAAACTATTTTTAGCAACCTGTCGGTCTGTGTGTGCACGCGTGTATCTGTGTGTGCAGTTGCCGATGCCTGATTTCTTCCAAAACATAGGAATTTTCGCGGACGTTACAGTAAAGAACTCAAAAATAAAGCTTTTGAAAATTTTCAAAAGCTTTATTTAGATTATTAAAAGCTTATCAAAAGCTTAAAGAACCCCAACTATCGGGTTAAATAAAAAATATCATATCTTGCCACTAAAATTCAATAAACGAAAAATGTAAGTTAGTCAAATCCATAGGAAGCTCACAAATAATATACCAATACTAAATTTTACTTCAATAATGACATACATCAATATAACACCAGAACATCTAACAATATAACTTCTTCGGCAGTCAGCTTTTGTAAGTTTTATCTATAATTTGGTTACTAAGTTGTGCAATGAACTTCCTATACAGCTAAAATAGTTATCAATGCAAGTTTTCAAAAGTTAAAGGGATGTTTACTATTTTAGCTTGATACAATGAATTGTTGCAGTTGAATGATAAAGAAGTTTAGCTTTCTTCTCTTTATTATTTTTAACTTATTTATATTATATAACATACTTTTTTGATTATTTGCAAATTTATTTGAACTTACCTGAATGTATAAACAATGTGATTTTGACAGGCTCTCCACCTAACAACAAAAACCTAAGGGATCAGTGAAAAAATTGTGGACTTATATAAAAACTGAGAATATGTTAACTGCCAAATTTATTTCACAAAAAAAAATCCAATGCAGATGCTTTTGGATTCCGTACAAATCAAGTTAAAATGGAATTTTTGTGTGAGCAAAGATGTACAGACATTTGCTTTGTATTGAACTTGGTTTTGAAGCTACAGGCAAAAATTTGTACGTCCCCGATTAACCTCTCTTTCTTAATCTTCTCAAGCATGGCAAGTTAAAAGTTTTTTAGACTAAGGATGGAAGAATACTACTTCGAAAAAGTGATGCTGCTGAGGTATATAAAATTAGGTCTATTAATGATATTAATCAAATTAAACTTATTTTTCCAAGTACATTGTAATAAATAAATTCTAAATTATACATACTAAACTAAACCTATGTGCGAATAAATATGCTTAAGACTACAAATTTAAGTTGCCATCTTACCATATTAATTTATACAAAATTTCAGTATTGTTTTTTCAATATTTTCTAAGATATGGCCAAACTACTGTTGAAGTTGTATGGCAGCTACCAGAAAGAGCCAAGCAATTACATTGGCCCCCCACCAATATCAGTGGCATCAAGCACAAACGACTGAAGTCTATTTAAGTGATTTCGAGATAAATTGATTTTAAACTTGAAAATAAATTTGAAAAAAATTATGAAGTTTTTTGATCGAATTTTATTTGAGCGAAAGATTATTAAGAAGAATCGATTGACTAATAATCTGATGTAAAAGAAACTAATAATCACATAATTATAGAAAAACTGAGATGGGCGGTTATTCCAAATTTATAAAAATCACTTTGCAAAGTATAGCTCGATTAAGGCGCTTTGTGAAAAATTACTTTTTGCATCTTCGTCATATTTAAGTCGACTTAAGCTGTTGTCGCAAAACTAAAAATTTGGTTTTGGTGACTTAAGTTATATTGAAAAGAAAAACAATATACATATGTATTATTTCTATGTTATTTGATTTATCACTTTTTTTTTCAAATCATTTTCATAAAACACATTAAATATATATGGAGGTAACAAATGAATAAGCGTCAAGTAAAAATTATTTCTAAGAATTTAAAAACAGTTTAAGAAACAGCTTCATTAGATTTAAGTAAGGTAACAGTATCTTTTATTCTCCCTTGGATTCTCCGACTAAATCTCCAGTCTTAATCGTTTTGTAAAATTTGTGAAAAAAAGGATCAATAAATTGCATTAAGTACTCAAAGTCTTTCCCTTTTTCTGAAGAGAAAGATATATATGTAGTATTTATTCGTATGTATATGTAGTATTTATTCGTGAATAGTGCGATCTGGAAAGTTACGGCTTGAGTTAACGCATCGTCAAATCTATTTGATCCAGAAGCTCTATCTCGGAAATCTTTAAGGTCTTTTTTGGGGTGGTTTAGTTTTTTATTTAAAACACTTTTTTAAAAACAATTAGTTGCATCAAGGTACAGTTTAACTTATACAGGGTAATTCAGAAAGGTATACAACAACATATACCATTGGTTAGAGAGTCGAAAATGGGTAAAATTTTTGTTCCGGAGTAGGTGCGAAATCTCAAGGGTTTTCGAGATACAGGGATTTTAATGAATTTTCACGAGATTTCTAGTTATCTAAGCTTTTTTCATCATAACTTCCGTTCCAAAAAAGATAGGGGCTTCAAACAAACAGTTTCTGAAGGTTTAGTGAAGGACTTAAAATAAACATCTTGCTTGGTTATGTATTTTGTGTACTTTCGGAATACCAATCGTTCGAACTTTAGGAAAAATCAAATTTTTCCCTTTTTTTATTTTTTCAGTTTTTTCTAAGCAGGTACTTTCGTTTGAAATTTTTGGAAAATTTGAAATTTTTTTTTACAGAATTTTGAACACTTTCTCAAACTTTAGTCACAATCATTTCAGCTTTCCTAGCAAGTTCCAAAGTTTTTAACGTACATTTAATCATCGTGGATAAAGTTTATGTTGGATAATTTTTAGGTTATTTAAAATTTCCAACGTTAGCACTTTAATAATAATAAATAACTACCTTTGTAAAAAATACTTCCTTCCAAATAACAAATATATTATAAATATTCGAAAATCGAAGAAATTTGATCTCACGGAAATGAGTAATAAAAAGTATAACAAAATATTGCTATTCCCAGATGTACCAATTTTATTTATTTTGTTTACAAAATATAATAGTTTGAATTTCCTAACAAAATGTGCTTTTTTAGCGCATAATAAAAGTGTTGCTTTGTAATACAATAATTAGAACACAAATTTTTTTTAAACGCAAAAATTTGATTTTCCTAATAACGTGTGTTTTACATGTAATAAAAGAACACTTTGTTTAATAATACGAATATGCTACAAAGGAAAATCAGGCCAATTGGCAACGTTAACGTACAAGATTTAAAAAACACATTCGTCGCAGGTAAAACACTAAATAACCTACAAGATTATCTGTTAAATAAGAGAATTCAATTTTAAAACGTGGGATATTATTAGAGCAGTAATAATACAGGTAACTTGTGCAGATGCTTTATATTTTAGGTTAAAAATACAGCACTCTACTTGTGACTGAATATGTGATTTAATTTTAACTATAGCAAACAAGTTTCTAACCATGGACATAAGGTTCCTAGCACTATACATCAATAAAGTTAGGTTAAACCAATTGTTTGTATTGTAGCACTTTCCTCTTAAACAAGTGAAAATACTGCTTTTACAAACCATTTATTTATACCTAATACACTATTAAAATTATTTTCATGTACTATCGAGGTTGTTTGGTTGCAAAAGAATTGCAGAAAAGAAGATTAAAAAAGAATAAAACTAAACAAAATCAACTTAAATTTAGTGAGCAAAGGGCTCCAAAAATACCCAGAATAACAACATCCAGCAAAGAATAATAAGGAATCTGAGAACAAAACCCCACAAATGAAAAGAACTAACACAGACATTACGCAAATGATGCATAGTATGTTGATTAGAATTGACGATATCTCTAAAAGATTATTAAAAATATAAAATAGATAAACCTGTATTCGGGGATACCAAAGAATTTAAGAAAAGATGAACGTAAATGAGGTACGTATAGTAACTTGGAATGCTAATGGTGTTCTTAATAAGAAACAAGAATTAGAGATTTTTCTCAAAATGAGAGATATAGATATTTGTTTGCGATCGGAGGCTCATTTGACATATAATACGGGTCTTGAAATAAAACATTATGGTTGCTGTAAAGCGGTTCGTCCCCGCAATCAGCCGAGAGGTGGCAGTGCAATACTAATAAAAGAAAGTATAGAACATAGTGAAAAATTCAAGATAGAAACAGCTGAAATTCAGCTTATTGCGTTAAAAGTTAGGTCTACTAAACAGGACTTTAGTGTTCGTGCTGTATACCGTCCACCAAATTGCAGCATTAAGAAAAATACTTGATTTCTGTATTAATAATTAAGAAACGTAAAGTTAGGAAGGAAATTATTCAAAAAATGTATTCATTAATCAAAAAATGTATAAAAACACACAAATTTTTGTAAATTTATCACATTTCATTTTTCACACATTTTGACTTGTGTACTTAACCAAAATATTATTTTTAAGCTCGATTATGCCTCAGTTTTTAAGCTTATATTATATTTCGAAATTAATTTTAGTGCTTTCTTGTATAGTTTCTTGATAACTGTTATACAAAAAGTAATTGGTTACTTGTTTTTTTGTATAACAGTTTTATTACTTCATTCTTGATCTCTGTTTACATACATACAATAAATGTTGCAAGTATTCATAAAAGCTTTAAAAATTTCACCAATTTATACATAATTCATAAAACCTTTACAAACCTCACAATTTTTATCGACCGTGTTGTATAAACAATAGGTAGGTTATGTGATGGCAATAAATTTTGCATATCGAGTTTTCGGTGGGAACGTACTTCTCCATGGTAGGGAAGTGTAAATAAACTATTTTTAGCAACCTGTCGGTCTGTGTGTGCACGCGTGTATCTGTGTGTGCAGTTGCCGATGCCTGATTTCTTCCAAAACATAGGAATTTTCGCGGACGGTCGAGCTGAGTTTATATATAAAATTTCAAGTAAATCGGTTGAATATTTTCTTTAAAATATTCAAAAATGTAAAATAGGCCCGCTAAAAGTGCAGTTCCCGAGGCCTGATATATCCCAAAAGTTGATCAATCCGTGCCATGGTGGAAATAAACTTACATATAAAATTTCATCAAAATCGGTTCAGCAGAACTTGAGATACACGTGTGCACACACAGACCGACAGACCGACAGACCGCCAGACCGACAGACCGACAGACCGACGGACCGACAGACCGACAGACCGACAGACCGACAGACCGACAGACCGACAGACCGATAGACCGATAGACCGACAGACCGACAGACCGACAGACTGACAGACCGACAGACCGGCAGACCGCCAGACTAAAAATAGTTTATTTACACTTCCTTACTATGAAGAAGTACGTTCCAACCGAAAACTCGATATGCAAAATTTGTTGCTATCACATAACCTACCTATTGTTTACACAATACGGTCGGTAATAAACAGTAAATAGTAATAAACTTAAGTATTTAATATAAATAAAGCTACGGCAGGTTAGTCCTAGTTAACTCTATGACACTATGAAACTAGTGCATGATATCATGCACTAGCCCTATGCTCCTCCTAGGAGTGAAGAAGGAAAAAAAAGTTTATTAATTTTAGTTTATTAAATTTATTAATATTAAACAATTAACTAAATTTAGTTTATTATTTTTAATTTATTAAGATTTTTAATATTAGTTTATTAAATTTATTAGTTTGGTTGGACAGCCGTCCACTTCGACACTCATAAATGGACGGATTGCTTGCTTGCTTCAATTTTAGTTCTTCGCAGTCTTTTCGTAATTTTACATTATAAAGTACATAACAAAACAAAATTGCATCAAGCGCCCTAAATTTTAAGTGGTACGCATTGGTCGTAATTTAAATATATTATTATTATATTACTTGACACTTTCTTTATAAACAATAAAGAAGAACAAGCAAAAAGAAAGAAACGTCCTACTTTCTACAATTATTTCATTAATATCATTTGTTGTTTGTAGATATGGAATATGTGATTCATTCGTTGCATATAATTCTGTTAATTTATTCATTAACAAAAGAATAACTATACAACGAATGTATTGCACTGTATAATATGAAACGTTAGGTTCATAATATTTTGCATTGTATTATAGAATACAATATGAAACATTCGGCACATAACATCCCTCCCTAATTAAAAAAATATAAAATTCATGCTGCTATTAGCATAATTTTCTGTTGGAACATAGCTACAATTTTGAATAATGATGAAAAGGTTTTGAATAGAATATTGAAATTTGTAACTATTATTTCGTTCCATTTATTTTATGTCAATCAAACAGTTTTACTTAAAATTTCTGTTTTATGTTAATTTTATACCTTACTTATACCTTTATTTATACCTTACTAAGATAATTTGTATTTTGGCTGTTGTTTTTTTTTTGTTATATTTATTGCAGTTGTAAGTTACAATCAAATAAAATTGCTATGTTCATAATTTTTGTTCGGTTATACCCAAAAGTAATCGATGCAGCATCGATGTGTAATCATGTAAACATCACGTACGAAAATGTTTCAATACAGTAACACTTTAAAGTTTGGTGTTCAAAAATGTTAAAAATACGCATCGTATGCGCATCATATTAAATCAGCTGTGCATCAATTTTTTTTGCGATTTTTTTATTTATTTTTTTTTTTTTTATTTTTTTTTTTTATTTATTTATTGTTTATTTCATGAGAGCCCAATCGCTCATATAGAGTGTATAAAATTCATAGGTATATATAATATACAATAACAAAATTTGTAAATAATTAACTTAAAAATATATAAATTATTCCAATGCAAAATAATGGTCAATCTAATTTCTTAACATCTTCATCCAATACAAGAAAAGAAAAAGTAAAAAACTAATATAACAAAAATGATATGAGAAAAAAAAATTAAAACTAATTTGATTTTAATTCGAAAAAAAGTGTATATTTTAAATTTGGTATAAATAAAAGTCCCTGACTACTGCCTTAAATTTATCTAATTCATTAATTTTAAATTCATTTTCTAATTCATTATAGTTTCTATACGCTATGTTGTATATAGTATCTTGTCTATTAAATCTAATATTTGATGATAATATTCTTAAGTATTCAGCCGTTCTTGTATTGTAGTTATGATAGTTTTTATTGACGGGTGGTGAAATACATGTATTTATGTTGTTATTTAGTATCATGTGTATTTGTGTTACCAATTTGTATTTAATGTAAAGATGCAGCGGCAAAATTTTGTGTTCTTTGTGAATATATTTTGTAGAAGTTCTGTGTTTGTAGCCGAAAAGATTTTTTATTGCCTTATTTTGTAGTTTTTGAATTGCGTTTAAATTTTTGTCAAATGTGTTTCCCCATATGTGAATGGAGTAGGTAATGGTACTGTGAAACATACTATAATAAAGCGATCTTTTCATTTTTGCAGGAACTCTATTAATAATTAGCGAAAAAACTCCAGCTATTCTTCTGGCCTTCTTGATCTGCTCTTGTATTTGCATGTTCAACATGAGGCTGCTGTCAATTATAACGCCCAGATAATTATAAACTTCAACCATTTCTAGATTCACATTATTGTATTTGATATTTATAGTTTGATTTGGTTTTTTTTTTATTATCATATACTTCGTTTTTTTAGCGTTAACTGTAAATTTATGTTTCGCCATCCAGTCATTTATTATAACTAGATCTTCTTGTATCGCGTTTTCTACTTGATTTAACGATTCGTGACGGTATATAATTGCCAGGTCATCGGCATACATGAAGGGATTTCCACTCAATTTTATATTTCCAAACCACTCATATAGCAGGAAAACAGAGTTGGTCCTAGTGAACTACCCTGTATCACCCCATATGGTACATTATGTAGATCACTTTGATTTTATCACACTCCGTGTATTGCATTCTTTCGCTTAAATAACTTTCGAACCAATCGTATTCCTTACCCTTGACACCACATTAATGCAATATTTTTAATAAAATACCTCTGTCGATAGAATCGAACGCTTTCTGTAAATCGAAGAATACGATCGTAACTGTTTTTTTTTCATCGATTCCTAATTGTATTTCTGAAACCACGTCAAACAAAGCTGCTTAAGTAATATAATTTTTTCTAAAGCCGTATTGTTTTTCATTAATTAATTTTTCAGATTCTAGATGTTTGACAAGTTGATAATTGACAAGAAATGATAATATTTCAATAATTTTACTAAAAATAGATGAAATTGAAATTGGTTTAAAGTTACTTACATCATTTATATCACCCGATCGTTTATAAATAGGTACCACTATATTAATTTTTATTTTTTCTGGCATTTTTCCTTGAGATAGTGATGCATTTATTAGACATTTAATATTTTTTGAAATCTCTTCCTTGCATATTTTTATTAACTTAGGTGAAATTTCATCTACGCCTACTGACCCTGAGCTCGAGATTTTAGCAATAAGTTTTTTTCTTTCATATTCATTAATGAATTTGAATTTGAATTCTTTTTCTGTTCTCAACTTCGGAAAATATATGCTGTCAAATTTTTTGGCCATTTTTTCACCAACTGTACAGTAATACGAATTGAATTTATTAATTCTACTAAGTTTTTCGGTTTCACCGATGTCCAAATTTGAGAAAAAATCATTTTTTGGCATGTTTGACGAATTTATTATTTGTTTTACAACATTCCAACTCTTTCTTGGGTCACCTTCTGCTTGTTGAAATTTTTTACAATCATATTGTTCCCTTTTTCTTCTTTTTATAGTTGTCAATTTATTCAACCAATACTTATATTTTGATTTGAAATACTCAGAACTTCCATTCTGCATGTATTTCCCATACCAGTAATTTTTTCTTTCAATTAGTTTACCGCACTCATTGTCTATCCATGGTGCAGTATATTTACTACATTTTCTATTAATTTTTTTGACCACGGTAGCTCTGTTTATGGATGTCAGGTCATGTACTATGTTATTAACTTCAATATTTTTGACGACATATCTACTTAACTCATTTTTGACATATTCATAATTGACTTTTTTAATCAGCTGTTCATTTTTTTCAGTATTATTTATGTTTTGTAAATTTTTAATTTCCACGATCATACCAAGATGATCAGAAATATCATGATGAAAAAAGGAAATATGTACTTCAGCATTAGGATCATTTACCAATATATGGTCAAGGCAAGTATTAGAAATTGGTCCAGTGATCTCATTGTTACATAAATGGAAACCATTGGATTCAACAACAAATAAGTAACTTTGTACATTTCTATCTATTTCATTATTAATGTGATTTTGTATTGATGCAAGGTTAAATTTAAGCTGAGAAGCAAATAATTTATTATTTTAACTGAATAATTATTTCCTTACGCACGGTAAATTGAAATTAAACAAAAATTTTTAATAGATTTTCAGTTGTTAATAATTTAAATTTTTTTATACAAAATAAAAACCCATAATAAACGCCAAAAAACATATGAATGCAAGAATTTTCAAACAAACATATGAATAAAAAAATTTCTTATTAAAAGTAAGCAATGGAATTAAATAATGCAAGACTTTTAAGTTTTCAAATGTAAAATATTAACATTACTAATACTAAAATAAATTTTATGAATTTTCTTTTTTTTTTTGTTTTTTCTTACAGTCATATAACATGCTATATATAAAATAAGGTGTAATATAATTTTTTCAAGTTCAAGATTATTATTATAAAAAGTTCATAGTATACATATGTATATATAAAACAAAATGTTTTCACATTCTTTGTTTAAAATTTCGTTTTTAGGAGTTAATGATTTTTCCTTTATATTCTTTCCTGTAAAGTGATATTGACCGAATTTTCTGAAAGAGATGCCAAGTTTGAGCATTGATTTGCATTTACTTTGTTACGTTTAATTTTGAAATGCCTTTTATATAAAACAATTAGTATTAATTATTAGTACTAATGTAGATAATATATAAAACTTTTATATAATGTAACCTTATGCTGAATTGGTTAAGGCTAAGATTTTTAGTAGTATTAAGATCGTGGGGTATCACAATATAAGTACATATAAATAAGAACTGGGGTCTGTAATTGTGGAGTGGAAATTCCAGTTTTCCATCTGAAAAAACGAAAAAGAACTATGTACATGTTCATAACTCTGTAAGACAGAACTATGTAAAAGCATTTATCAATTGAAAACGACAACAATTTCACGTTTATTGTTTATATTACATTTACAAAGAAAAGAGGGGAAAATGTTATTTAAAAGAAGAGCAAAAAAATTTGATGTGGTCAGCATATAACCGACCACAATGTGTATTGTTTAGTTAAGTGAAAGAGTTACAGAATATTATAAAAATGTCTGTTAAATACTTCTTTCCAATTTTTAGGACATTAGTAAGCTTAAATTTAACATACCAAGAAAAATTTAAATTTGGCTTCTAGTAGAGTTTCGCTTTGTGCCACTCGAATTCCCTGAAATGCTCGCCCGTTAGTTTCGGTGACAACCAGAACTCAAATATCAAATTTCAAGAAATTCCATCAATTCGTTCCGTATGGTGAAAAATGAAAAATCGGCCCACAGATCAATTTTCGAACCCTGATCTTTCCAAAAAATTTATATGTTCATTGTTGTAATACGAAAAATTTAAATATTAAATTTCAATTAACTCGGTTGATTATTTCTCTTTATGTACACAAAAATGTATAGTTGTCCCGTAGTAAACGTCCAGTTGCCGACGCCTGATTCCTTCCAAAGGTTAGGGTATTTTGCGGACGGTCGAACAAAGCTTATACATGAAATTTCAAATAAATCGGTTAAACATTTTCTTCAAAATGGTCAGAAATGTAAAACAGGCCCACTAAAAAGTGCAGTTCCCGAGGCCTGATATATTCCAAAAGTAGATCAATCCGTGCCATGGTCGAAATAAACTCACATATAAAATTTCATCAAAATAAATTCAGCCGAACTTGAGATGCACGCGTGCACACACAGACCGAAAGACCGACAGGTTTCTAAGAACAGTTTATTTACACTTGCCTACCATGGAGAAGTGCACTCCCTTCGAAATTTCGATATGCAAAATTTGTTGCCATCACATAACTTACCTATTGTATACACAATACGGTCGGTAAATATTACATCTTAATTCAAGTGAAATAAATTGTTGTTCTAAAACTACACTTGACCGTTTCTGTTTGTTGTGTTCTCCTTATGTAGATATATATGAACATAATATGTGCAAAATTTCTATTTGCGCATGTGCTCTTACTTAAAAAAAATAAAAAATTAAAAATTAATTTTTTCTGTTCCTTTCTCATTTTCCCACTATGTCGAATACCGTTCAAAAAGCGAAGTGAGAGGTAATGCGGTGGCACCAAATTTCGGATGTCGATTTTTCGGTGGGAGCTCATTTCTCCATAGTGGAAATGTGTTAATAAACTACTTTTAGAGAGATATCGGTTTGTGTGTACGCGTGATCAACTTTTGGGATATATCGGATGGCCCAAAGCGAAATTTTACTAAGCTAAATTTAGATTTTTTTAGGTGTGTTTGCTAAAAGCTCGCTCACTTCCTTAAAACTGAAATTAAGTGTTCAAACTGCATTTCCATAATCGTCTGTAACACTTTCACTATACTAGGTAATATACATTGCGGTTATGTGCTGACCACATCAGATATGTTTTTCTTTCTTATTTGTGATTCTTAACTTTGACAAACACATCAGTTTAATTTGCCTTTCTGTTTGTAACGCTAAGAAATATGACTCAATTGTATGTTTTTCATCAGCGTCGATAACTCAAAAACTAATTAAGCTAAGTTCACCAAATTTTCAAAAATGATTTATTGTCGTAAGTACCAGAACCCTATTTAAATTGGACATGATCGGGGTACTGATTCGGGTAGCTGCCATACATTTTCAAAATTTATTTGGCTATATCTCAGAAACTATGAAGCCGTGGTATTGAAATTTCACACAAACGAATATATTAGTAGGGTCAATGTGTCTGATAAAAGTCGTTGAAATTACTTGGTTCTTTCTGGTACCTGCCATACAACTTCAATAGTAGTTTAGCACATATAGTATTTTGAAAAACACTGTACTGAAATTTTGCATAAATTAATATGGTAATACGGCTACTTAAAGTCTTAGTCTGACTCATAGTCAGTTAAATAAATGTGCAAATAAAATTCCACATAGGATAAGAAATTCAGTATAAATATTTTCACATAGAATAAGAAATTTGTTCGGGTATCACAGAGTTGACAAGGTTAACTCTATTTTTTCTCGTTTTTAGTTATTTTAACTTTTTTAATTTTTATTTTCAAACAAAAGTACGTGCGCAAATATCAATATACATAGAGAAAGGAAATAAAAAAAATAGGAAACGCCATGGGTAGTTTTAAAACTACAATTTACTTCACTCCTTCATTTTAAAATTCCTTTCAGGAAAAAGAATGCATCAAGAGTAGAACCGAAGCACTTGCTTTGAACTTAGGAAGAGTATTTTACATGTATTGCGTAGCAAGTATTACCATTTAAACTTCCTGAAGTGAAAGGTTAAATGACAACGAGCCACGTCAGCGAAAAGATTTTTGTTTTCTATACAAAAAAAAAACAAAAATAATAAAATAATAGTTTATATGTAAATAGAAAAATAAAAATTAAATTAAATTTTGAATGATGTATGACATTTTTCTTTGTAATTTGAATCAACGTAGATATTTTATAATTTGAATTTCTGTTTCATTTACTTTTTATTTTTTTTTTTCGCATTTATTACTTACTCTGAAAATTTGTATAAAATATATTACCTTGTAGGAAATCTCCAAAAATTTTCTCACAGCCTTACCAGGTACTAAAATGGAAAGCTGTGCAAATACAAAATTTCTATTTCCTAACTGCAGAACAAATCTACAACAGTTAAATAATATAGCCGGTACGGAACCAATAAATTTTAAAAGTTATTTAATGATAAAAATTTCAATTACTTTAGTTTCAGAAAAATATGATCTATACAACCTAATTAGTTTAATCACAAAACGGATTATTAGGCGATAAATTATGAATTACATCGTTATATATTTTTGAGTAAATCAGAACTTCAACAGTGTATAAGATATCATAAAAACGAATTCATTTGCAAACAAAATTTAATATACTACTCCAACCTATCAGAAAACCGCGTTACAAAACTTATGGAGGGAGAGTCTAAATCTAAAAATTTTGACATAAAAATTTTTAAAACCGACTAAGAACTGTGGTTTAGCCTTTTTAAACCTAATGTTTGGTTGTCGCTATACCACACCCAATAAATGTAAGAATATATTGTGAAAATACAATTCATATTGAAAAATTAATTGATACTGGAATTTTCAGTATAAAACCAAAGTTCAAGGCTTTTAAATTTAATATACTACATTCTTAAATTGAAAACATTGAAGTCTCTACTTATAATCACAACTACTAATCAATTATAACTCGGGTATATGAAGTCCCACAAAATATATTACCTACATATAAAAAGTAAATGAAATAGAAATTCAAATTATAAAATATCTACGTTGATTCAAATTACAAAGAAAAATATCATACATCATTTAAAATTTAATTTAATTTTTATTTTTCTATTTACATATAAACTATTATTTCATTATTTTTGTTTTTTTTTTGTATAGAAAACAAAAATCTTTTCGCTGACGTGGCTCGTTGTCATTTAACCTTTCACTTCAGGAAGTTTAAATGGTAATACTTGCTACGCAATACATGAAAAATACTCTTCCTAAGTTCAAAGCAAGTGCTTCGGTTCTACTCTTGATGCATTCTTTTTCCTGAAAGGGATTTTAAAATGAAGGAGTGAAGTAAATTGTAGTTTTAAAACTACCCATGGCGTTTCCTATTTTTTTTATTTCCTTTCTCAATGTATATTGATATTTGCGCACGTACTTTTGTTTGAAAATAAAAATTAAAAAAGTTAAAATAACTAAAAACGAGAAAAAATAGAGTTAACCTTGTCAACTCTGTGATACCCGAACAAATTTCTTATCCTATGTGCAAATATTTATTTGCACTGAATTTCTTATCCCATGTGGAATTTTATTTGCACATTTATTTAACTGACTATGAGTCAGACTAAGACTTTAAGTAGCCGTATTACCATATTAATTTATGCAAAATTTCAGTACAGAGTTTTTCAAAATACTATATGTGCTAAACTACTATTGAAGTTGTATGGCAGGTACTAGAGAGAACCAAGTAATTTCAACGACTTTTATCAGACACATTGACCCTACTAATATATTCGTTTGTGTGAAATTTCAATACCACGGCTTCATAGTTTCTGAGATATAGCCAAATAAATTTTGAAAATGTATGGCAGCTACCCGAATCAGTACCCCGATCATGTCCAATTTAAATAGGGTTCTGGTACTTACGACAATAAATCATTTTTGAAAATTTGGTGAACTTAGCTTAATTAGTTTTTGAGCTATCGACGCTGATGAAAAACATACAATTGAGTCATATTTCTTAGCGTTACAAACAGAAAGGCAAATTAAACTGATGTGTTTGTCAAAGTTAAGAATCACAAATAAGAAAGAAAAACATATCTGATGTGGTCAGCACATAACCGCAATGTATATTACCTAGTATAGTGAAAGTGTTTTTGGTGCCACCGCATTACCTCTCACTTTTCTTTTTGAGCGGTATTCGACATAGTGGGAAAATGAGAAAGGAACAGAAAAAATTAATTTTTAATTTTTTATTTTTTTTAAGTAAGAGCACATGCGCAAATAGAAATTTTGCACATATTATGTTCATATATATCTACATAAGGAGAACACAACAAACAGAAACGGTCAAGTGTAGTTTTAGAACAACAATTTATTTCACTTGAATTAAGATGTAATATTTACCGACCGTATTGCGTATATAATAGGTAAGTTATGTGATGGCAACAAATTTTGCATATCGAAATTTCGAAGGGAATGCACTTCTCCATGGTAGGCAAGTGTAAATAAACTGTTCTTAGAAACCTGTCGGTCTTTCGGTCTGTGTGTGCACGCGTGCATCTCAAGTTCGGCTGAATTTATTTTGATGAAATTTTATATGTGAGTTTATTTCGACCATGGCACGGATTGATCTACTTTTGGAATATATCAGGCCTCGGGAACTGCACTTTTTAGCGGGCCTGTTTTACATTTCTGACCATTTTGAAGAAAATATTTAACCACAGTTCTTAGTCGGTTTTAAAAATTTTTATGTCAAAATTTTTAGATTTAGACTCTCCCTCCATAAGTTTTGTAACGCGGTTTTCTGATAGGTTGGAGTAGTATATTAAATTTTGTTTGCAAATAAATTCGTTTTTATGATATCTTATACACTGTTGAAGTTCTGATTTACTCAAAAATATATAACGATGTAATTCATAATTTATCGCCTAATAATCCGTTTTGTGATTAAACTAATTAGGTTGTATAGATCATATTTTTCTGAAACTAAAGTAATTGACATTTTTATCATTAAATAACTTTTAAAATGTATTGGTTTCGTACCGGCTATATTATTTAACTGTTGTAGATTTGTTCTGCAGTTAGGAAATAGAAATTTTGTATTTGCACAGCTTTCCATTTTAGTACCTTGTAAGGCTGTGAGAAAATTTTTGGAGATTCGCAGTTTGTGATATTTATTTTTCCTAACTGTGATTCTTGTATAATATTTAGGAAATTTTTTTTGGGTTTTTATTAATTTGTCATCAGATACCCCTAAAATATTAGCAGTCTCATCAAATGTATATGATGTTTTTTTGATACCTTTACAGAAAAACTTCAGAAGTTTTTCTTAGATTTCCTTGAGATTCCCTTTTTTTTTGTAGCGAAATTTTCATTTAGTTGTATTGATTTGAGAGATATAATAAAGGCTTTGTTGATTATTCTGGGTATATTCAAATATCGAATCAATGCATTTCGCATCATTGAAATCCTGTTATGAACTAGTTGCTTGATGTTGTTTGGGACGACCTGACAGGGCATCTTATCCGCCTCTGGTTGAGGCATCGACCACCAGCTACCCCAGTGTGCATCTCGCTGTGTCCCGGAGCTTCAGCCTGGGTTGGGTTAAATAGAAGTAGCAGTTTACCACCAATAGGTACATATCATAACCAGAAAAAAAAAATTATGCACACGTTGAAATAAAAAAATAAAAAAAAATTAGTGCGATTGCAAAAAAAAAATAGTAAAGTTAAATTTAGCTGGAACACCTTGTAGTGAACCAGAACGTAAAACATTGCTATAGGGTGCATCACAGGGTACATCACTGTGCTGACAGGGTAACGATTCACCACTGTTCCGAGCCCTATCCTTCCATGAGTCTCAGATGCTGTTGAGACTCCCAAGTTTGCTCGAAAAACCCCTAAACTTTGGACACCCCAAAGGAGAACGGAACTACGATTCCATCAACTGTCTACGTGAAGTATAAATCTTTAGTTGAATAGGGCATACTTTTATATTACGAGCGTAATCGTAAGAAAAAAAAAATGGATTCACTATTATTCTAAACGAGGCAATTATGTGGAAAAAAAAAAAGGAAAATTTTACGAGAGTAAATAAAAAAATAAAAAAAAAAAACAAAAATATCCAAATAATTGGTGCAATGTTTACAATAAAAAATAATATAAATACTCATAAGAAAAATTAAATTAAAGTAAGTTTTTCGTATATAATTATGTAAATATATACAACTTAATTACATACAAAATGCAACACTTTTTTTTCTAAATTATATGTTTACGAATCAAATCGCAGAAACACAATTTGTTTGAGTTTGCCAAAAAAAGTTTTTCCAAACAAAATTCTTAAATTTTTCAAATGTTTTTGAAACTTATTTTTAAATTATTTTTTTATTTTTTTGTTTTAAATCATTTAACCATTCATTGTCCAAATTATTTGTAAAAAAAAAGAATATCTTTTTTTTTTAATTGTAATCGTGGTTGTAAAATACCTAGAAAATGAATTTACTTCCTTTTCTTATATACATATATTAATATTTTGACAATTATTATTGATTGCGTTTTTTTTCTTTGTGATTAATATTAATTTTAAAATTATTTTTTATATTTTTTACGCCAAATTAAAATGAAAGTAAAGCAAGTAAAAACGTTTCAGTCATTACAAACCGATTGAATTACACCCTGCATCTTTCGTTATTGTGTGGCAATTACTCGAACCTGTGAAATTATTCTATAGAAACTTCACGGATATGTCTGACCTATAATTGGACATCCGACTGCCAAGTTTCATGAATCTGACTTTATTATTTTTCCAAATATTTAAAATTAACTTTTGGAGTTGTTTGGCAAGTACCTGGACCTGTCAAGCAATTCCACTAAAACTTCACAAATATATCTGATCTATAATCGGACACACAACTGCCAAGTTTCATGAATCTGACTTTATTATTTTTCCAAATATTTAAAATAAGCTTGTAGACTTGTATGGGAGCTACTGGAACCTGTTAAGCAATTCCACTAAAACTTCAGAAATATATCTGATCTATAATCGGACACACAACTGCCAAGTTTCATGAATCTGACTTTATTATTTTTCCAAATATTAAGAATAAGGTTATAGACTTGTATGGGAGCTACTCGAACCTGTCAAGCAATCCCTTCAGAAATATGTCGGACCTATAATTGGACGCACGACTGCCAAGTTTCATGAATCTGCCTTTATTATTTTGTCGAATATAAAAATTTTGCTTTTGGAGTTGTATGGCAGCTATCCGCGACGGTGCAGATATCCTATTAAAATTCTTAGTGCATATGTAGAATATAATTGGACACATGTATACAAAATTTTATATTGGTACCTTTATTAGTTTTTGAAATATTTAAAAAAAACTCTTTGAGTTGTATGGCAGCTGCCCGAACCCGTTGCCCGAATTAGTCCAATTACAATAGGGTTCGTCCTTGGCACAAAAGAAACAACTTGTGAAAGCTTGGTGTCGATTGCATTATTCGTTTTTGAGTTATCGTGCGATCGGACGGACGGGCGGATGGACGGACATGTCTAAATCAACGCAGAATTTTACGCTGAGCAGGAATATATATATACATATATATATATATATACAGTAGTGTAGTGGAGCCGGTGTCTCCCGGAGTCCGACTCCGGTTGGGTTTTAGGTACCGGTACCATGACTCCGGGACCTCAAACTGATTTTATTATATTATATTATATTATTTTTTTATTTTATTATATTATCAGAGTCTTTGCAAAATCGCAATACAACTATTGTATATGCAGATCGATTGATTCGTAGAGCTATAAAAAATATTCAATATATATAAGAAGTTCCAGGTAAGCGAGTTAAAGAAGCTCGAATTGCTGAAGTAGAAAAAAAATTTAAGACGATAGACCTAAGAGACAATACAAAAGTATTAAAAATTATTTATAATCCATTCTTAACAAGTTTAACTAATATGATGGAAAAGCGACTTTTTTCATCTCAATCCCTAATAAATCAACTCAAAGTTTTAGACCATATAGAAATTACATCGGAACTAGCGGCAAATTATGGAGAAAATGAAATACGTGAGTTATGTTGTCGTTTTGATATTCCTTTGGTATCAACACTGAATTCTTATAGGGATTTCAAAGAGTCAAAAGGAAAATTTATATCAGTGGAGTTAAGAAAATTATTAAATTTGTGTAACATCATTCTATGCAGTACGGCTGAGTGTGAAAGGGCCTTCAGTAATATGAATTTAATAATAACAGAAAAACGATCCTGTATCACTGTTAACCACGTATCATCATTAATTTTTATTAAAACTCATGGCCCTCCTCTAAGCCGTTTTAACCCTGATGAATACGTTAAATACTGGCTAATTCACCATCGATCAGCAACTGACGAGCGTACGAGAATTGCCAAAGAAATTGTGGGAGAAATAGATCCAATTTGGAAATATTTATAGAAATGGTTTTTGTTATTAACTTATTCATGAAGTCATTTTTTTCGTTTTTTGTTGTCTTTTATGTATAAATTGAATATTTTTTTGTATTTTTTATTTTATTTTTATTAAAATTAAATTAAGTATCAGAAATTAACTTGTAAGTTTTCTTTTTCTACAAATATTTATTTTCTATATAAATATTTTTATTTTTTTTATCGTGGTACCGGCACCTCGAATTCTACCACTACACCACGAAACGAAATTGATATTTTTATTTTGCGCGTGTTAACTTATATAAATAATTTTTTGTTCAACAGATATTAATATTGTTTATATTTTTAAAATAAATTATTCAGGAATCCAGGAATATTAAAATCAGTCCATAAAAATTTAAAATAAAATAAAAAAAATTTATTACTATAAAAATGTACAAGCAAGTAAAGTTACATTTCTCATACATATATTTTTCAGGTTCTGAACTTTGTATTTTCAATTTATGTTGCCATTTTACAATGCTATTAAAATTGAAAAGATCAGCTTAATATATTTTTCATATTTAAAAGCATTTTTATACCCTGCACTTCGTGAAGGGTATATTAACTTTGGTATGGAGTTTGTAACTACTTGAAGGAGTCATCTGCGGTATGGATATATATATATATTCTTGCTCAGCGTAAAATTCTGCGTCGATTTAGACATGTCCGTCTGTCCGTCCGTCAGTCCGTCCGTCCGTCCGTCCGTTCGATCGCACGATAACTCAAAAACGAATAATGCAATCGACACCAAACTTTCACAAGTTTTTTCTTTTGTGCCAAGGACGAGCCCTATTGTTATTGGACTGATTCGGACAACGGGTTCGGGTAGCTGCCATACAACTCAAAGAGTTTATTTTAAATATTTCAAAAACTAATGAAGCCATAAATATAAAATTTTGTATACATGTGTCCAATTATATTCTACACATGCTCTAAAAATTATAATGGGATAGCTGCACCGGTTCGGGTGGCTGCCATACAAGTCCAACAGCAAATTTTTTATATTCGGAAAAATAATAAAGTCAGATTCATGAAACTTGGCAGTCATGTGTCCAATTATGGGTCAAATATATTTCTGAAGTTTTAGAGGAATTGATTGACAGGTTCGGGTACCTGCCATACAACTCCAGAAGCTAATTTTAAATATTTTCAAAAATAATAAAGTCAGATTCATGAAACTTTGCAGTTGTGTGTCGAGTTATAGGCCAGATATATTTCTGAAGTTTTGGTGGAATTGCTTGACAGGTTCAAGTAGCTCCCATACAAGTCTAAAAGCTTATTTTAAATATTTGGAAAAATAATAAAGTCAGAATCATGAGCTTTGGCAGTCGTGTGTCCAATTATAGGTCAGACATATTTCTGAAGTTTTGATGGAATTGCTTGACAGGTTCAGGTACTTGCCATACAACTCCAAAAGCTTATTTTAAATATTTGGAAAAATAATAAAGTCAGATTCATGAAACTTTGGCGGTTGTGTGTCGAGTTATAGGTCAGATATATTTCTGAAGTTTTGGTTGAATTGCTCTTCAGCTACGAGTAGCTCCCATACAAGCCCAGAAGTTTAAATATTTGGAAAAATAAAGTCTGATTCATGAAACTTGGCAGTTGTGTGTCCAGTTATAAATCAGACATATCCGTGAAATTTCTATAGAATGGTTTCACAGGTTGGAGTAATTGCTATACAACAACGAAAGGTGCAGGGTATAATTCAGTCGGTTTATACCGACTGAAACGTTTTTACTTGTTTTTATTTCTTTTTCTGATGTAAACTTCTTCTGTTCTTTTGTCTGCTTACGATGTTCATCAGGATACGGTTTTTCCTTCATCACAAGTCAAAAAAGTTAAAATAAGTTATTGTTGCTGTGATTTGGATTCAACTCTAATTTTTTTCCAATACGGAAGGATATTAGATGAATTAAATTTTGTTTCTTTCTCTAATTAACATTTACGGGTGTATTTAAGTATATGATATATGTTTTATGGGAATATATGTATATACATACACATTTAATATATTTTTATGATAAATTTTCAATTTTCTTTCTAATGTTTTTGAATTCGAATTTTACTATTATGTTTCTGTTGTTTTGATCATTAATTTATTGTTGCTTTATTTTGTTTGTTTTTAAGTTTTTAGTTTGTCTGTTTCCTTTTTCTTTGTTTTTTACGAAAATTATGTACACATTTATTAGATACATATAAAAATTTTCATATAGTTTTCAATTTTATTTTCTTGTTACACTTATAATTTTAAAATATAAGAAAAGAAAGGTGTGTAATATGTATTTTTAAAAATTGAATTTGACATTACTTCTCATATAAAAACATTTTATAAATAATTTCAACACACTAAAGAAAAAAAGCGTGTTTTACCACATGTTTCGAAAATTCATAAGATAAAATGCAGGAATATAGGTAGAAAAATTGCAAATAAAGATGATTTAATAAAGAAATTTTGCTATTTAAAGAAATAAATTTTATAATTTCACATATAATTTATTATTACAAGAAAATTTTCATTTGGAAATTTTAAAATGTTTTAAAAATAAATCCACAAACAAAATTGCAAAAATTTTTTTTTTTTTGAGAATTTTTTTTTTTTTGCATCTGTCAAAAAATATTCTCTTTTACCAAATTTTCCTATAAATAAAATTTTTCACATTAAAATTAATTTTTTTTTTTTCTATTTTCTTTTAAAATAGTTATATATGTATATTTTTTTTTGAATAGTATAAATTTATTGTTATTTTTTTGTTTTTTTAATTTATAAAATATATTATTTTTTGAAACAACATTCCTAATTGAATGCTAACCATGAACTGCTCTAAATTGACTAATCGCTTATTTTTTTTGAAATTCATCCAGCATCAAGAAAAAAAAATTTTACCACTCATACATACAAATCAAAAAACTCGAAAATTCCTAACGGTAGTATCGTACGATATATGCTCTAGAAATTTCGATTTCAAAGTTCTAATAGAAAAACCAACAACAAAAAAATCAGATCATAACAAGAAAAAAAATTTATATGATCCAAAATTTAACCCTACACAGAATTCCATATAATATTTAATACAAATTATTCCTATCTAACACCAACATGATCAAACACACAGCTATAATTCGCATTAGAATTGTACATGACATATGTATAAGGGGTAGCAAAGAATTAGAATACATATTTTAAACTGAAATAAAAAAAAATACGACAACAATTTGCATTATGCGTATGAGAAGAGAATAGAACAAAAAAGAAACAATAAAAAAAATTACAAACACCAATAAAGTGCAAGCATACCTATGCGTAAACATGCAAATCTTCCAATGTGCGACTGTACACATTTTTTTGGATGAATATGTATGTTTATGAATAACATTGTGTATACATATATACATAGGTTATAATATAACTAATGTCTTTATATCTAACAAGTCCCAATACTCAATTTTTTTTACGAAATGTTACGAATTTTTGGCCTCGTTGTTGGTTTTTTCTTTAAATGCCACTGATCGTGTCATATTTTTTATTATTTTTTCTTTTTTTTTACGTAAAAAAGAGATTAATATTTTAAAAAATCTCAGGATATTATACACATTTTTTAAAAAGCTTCCCATTTAAATTCTATTGCACGAAAAAGAAAGAAAGGTAGGAGGAAAGAAAAAATGAAAAAAAAATTTCAAATTCATATTTCAGTATGGTTTCAAATGTTAATGAGGAAGGATGTATGATTTTTTATGCACATTTTGTATTTCCCAATAAGGTAAGTTAAGTAGTGTCGGCTAACAAAAATGTTATTAAAAGTAATATAGGTTGACACATTTCAACAATTTGAATTATCTCATTTCGATTATTCATACGTTACTTATAAAATTGTTTCAAATAATTTCAGTTAGTTTTTAAATTATTAAAAATAAATATGTATGTACCTACTTCCAATAAATTTTTTTTTAAATAATTATTTTAAAACTATTTCAAACATGTTATATTGAGTGCTTCAAAAATTTTGCTGTGCTCTTTTTTCATATTTTATTAGCAGGTAAACAAGAGCAATCTATTTATAAAATGTCCCTGCATGTGTATGTATGACCTATCTTAATTCTGAACGGAAAGAATTTTAAAATACCTGAACAAAAATTTTAAAATACCTGTTATTTTACAGTCGGAATTTTCGAGTCATTTGGTAAAATACCATTTATTTCAAAAATAGAAAAATATTCAAATCCGGTCATAAAAATATATGATTGTTTTTTCCAAACATTTTAAATATTTTTTTTTCTTAGGTAATTGATATAAATGATAGTAAGTTTTTAATATTTTTTCAAATAAAAATAGAGGTAAAATTTTGAAGTTTATATAAAATTTGTATTTAACAAATAATATTTGATTGCATTTTAGATATTATTTTCTAATTCCCTCTTCAAATTTTTTCTTTACTATGTATTTATATCAATATTTAAGAATTATCTTTCATTAATTATATTTTCAACTTGACACCACAGGTACTTCCCATATCTTGCGTTAACTTACCCTATGAGAAAAAAAAGCTGTTCACTTAAAAATAATGGAATGCTTTCAGTAACAAATAAAACGTTGAAGGCGAAGGTGGTGTTTGTTGTTTTTCCGCTTTTTTTAAATTTTAAAATAATTATCAATGAAAATATTAATGTATTTTTTTGATTTTTCAAATATATGTTCTAAATTTTACCTGCTTTATAATAAGTGTGAATTTATTTTAATATTTCTTCTCAAAAAATAGCCACTTCGATTTAAAAAAGGCCATATAAAATAAGATGTGCTTTCAAGTTTCTCTCTGAGCATTGGGACTTGTTAGATATAAAGACATTAATATAACTATATTATACACGCTAAATTATTTCGTTAAAGCAAAAAAAAGTAATTCTTATGGAAAGAGAGGTATAAAATCTGACCACTATTTTAGGATGAATTATTGAAAGTTAAGTTATTATTGAAATTGTTATTAAGGGTAGGAATTTTAGGTTGCGTTATTGCTACCAAGAATAGAACAATTTATGTAAAATTAAAATTTGTATGTATAAAAAATTCCTTTTGATCTTGAAGTTAAATTTTTCGTATGAAAGAAAACTTAGTTTTTGAATAGAAAAAAATGTTAAGTGCTTATACCTAGCCCATAACAATCCATTACGCTACTCGTAGATAGTATATCTTGTGCTTTGCCGATACCGTCAAATCTATGCAACCTTGAATTTAATTTAGGATCTTAGAGTTGAGCTATGAAGATATTGTTTTTTATATTTAAATATATAAGTTTTGTATTATTTTTATGGCTTTTATTGAAAGACGAAATATTTTTCAATTGAATATAGAATTTTCTACAGAACTCATTTATTACACATACTCATAAATGCCTGATTTTGGTATCGAAGTATGCTCCGCCTTGCAACACACTGGAGTTATTACGATTATTATTTTCCTGAAATTTTAAATTGAGAGAAAAATTATGCGATATTTAACCGTTAATTCTCTAATAGAATAGTTAATTACATGTGTTTGTATAGGTTTTCAATTAATTATTTTGTACTTACTTGTTTTTGCGGCCTATTTTAATTACAGAATTTATTGGAGATTTTATTTCGACAATTTCGTAGGGAAATAAAGCCTCCAATGATAAGGTTGTGTTAGTTTTTCATTTTTTCTATTCTTTATTTCTAATAAAACCTTATCGCCGACTAGGAATATTGCTTCCTTAGAGCTTTTGTCGTAATATAATTTAGAGTAGCCTTTGGGTTCTAAAAATTAAAAATAGTTATTTTGGAGATTAATTTTCAGTGCACTGGCGTAATAATCATAGTTTTAAATTGAATTTTTAGCTTTCGTTAAAAATGTTGGAATTTCTGGTGAAAAACAATTTAATAATTTCATAAGAGGCACTAATATTCAAGGTAGTTCATTCGCATTCTCGTTGTCAGACACGTAGCTTCGAAGGCAATCTTCCAAACGAGCGGTACTTGCGGTATGCCGAAAACGAATACTCTTTTACGAACATAAGTAACCGCTATGGTAACAGCCTCCTGGTTTGGTATAAGTACAGTTTAAAACGAGTTTGATCATCCTGAAAGATTAAAATATATGAGTTTCTGAAGTAAGAGTTTTACAAAGATTCCACTATATCTAATGCCACCCGTTCAAATGTTTTGTTTGACATTATAGTAATAATCTTAGGCAATTTTACTTTTGCATATTCCTTGTTTTTTTGACAATTAAGTATTGATCAATACTTAATCAATTAAGTATTGTAATTTAATTAAGTATTTTAGTATTTAATCCTAGTTTTTTATTAAAATGACTTATTGGAAAATTATTGAATAAAAACCAACAATATTGTACCATAAAGAAAAGTAAAACTTAACCTATCTTAAACTAAAACTTATAACATAATTATAACTATTTGTACTTTTATATTGTACTTACATATCCCTATATATATTGTCCAACCACCAATATTTCTTATGCATATATTTGTCCTTGTTCGAAGTTTACATGTCATATTTTAAATTTTCTAGATTTATGTCATATTCAAGGGTCTTGCATGTAACCCGTCTGTTATGGTGGTATAACAGAAGGACATGACTGTGGCCCTGAATATAATCATTTTGGTCTAAAAAGACGAAATGCTCAGGGGCTAATGAGTATGGTCTTCTACTTCCCATTCTTACTTCCCATTGTGGTATAATATATGTGTTATCAAACCATTTTCATGAGTGTTTTGTGCTTTATCATAATTATTTCGAATTAATTTAATAGGAAAATTGTCGATTCTAATTATGCTTGCTTCCATGATCAGATGTTTGTTAGAATAGTAATGCTTATGGTCGGTTTGGATTTTTATATGAATTCCACTGCAGACCCTTATGCACTTCCCTTCAAACTTTCGTAGTTTTTCCATTAAACTCTATTAAACATGTTGCACGATACTGGTGGACTATATACAAGCGTAGGTTTTATTAATGATTGATAGCAAATTATTTTCACCCTATTAGGTTAGGTTAGGTTAGGTTGCACGGCCCTCCGAAGGGTACACCAACGCCATTGGGGTCCGTTGTGATGCCGTCGGATCCCCGCTCTCTCCCTCACTAAAACTAGCCCAAGTTCCTCAGAAACTGGCCAAGGTCTCTAGCATTTACATTCGCTAGGTTCGCGGCCCGCTCAAAAAAGTGGGACCCAAGAAACCTCCGCCTGGTGTTCGCCAACGCCGGACACGAGCATAGCAGGTAAGCCACCGTTTCCTCCTCCTTCTCGTCACAGCAGCTCCTACAGAGATCGTTTGCGGGGCGGCCCATCCTCCTTAAAACCCCTATCACTGCGCCAATATCCTCCCTTCGGAGAGATATTAGATCACTGGTGCGACGCAAGTCTAGCTTCGGCCACAACATCCTTGCCGCGTTACATGTAGTTCCATTCGCCCATCTGAGATTAGTACGTTTCACCGCCGCACTGCGTAGCAGGAGCTTGTGAGTGCTTAGAGGCATGCCTAGGTTCTCTTTTCTAGGTAGAATTTCGACGGTCGTTCCATGTCTCGCAAGCTCATCCGCCTTGCAATTCCCTGAGATCACACTGTGCCCGAGAACCCAAACCAAGTTTTACTCGAACTACCTCGCCATCTCGTTAAGAGACGGCCTACATTCAAAGACCGTTCTGAACGTAGAAGTCTCCGACTCCAGCGGCCTTATTGCGGCCTGGCTGTCCTTGAAGATGCTAGCACTGTCCACGGACACCACATGATCACCAAGCCCGCGTAGAGCCTCCCCAATTGCGACCACCTCTGCCTGAAAGACACTGCAGTGGTCCGGCAGGCGGAAGGAGAGTTCAACTCCCAATTGCTCGGAGTAAACACCCCTGCCCACCCTCAAATTTGGATCCATCCGTGTAGAAATGGATGGAGCCATCCCTGACCGCGTCCTGTCGCTTTGCCTCGGCAGGACCGATGCCCCGAAATTCCTCACGGATGAGAGCACTGGAGGAACCAAGTCAATTGACACCCCGTGCCTCCAGTCCGTAAGAATCGAAGCGTGACCCGAGGGGCAACACGACCACTGTGATGCGGCCCCAAGGCGCACCGCAAACTCCGCAGCCATCTGCCTGCCCAGTATATCTAACGGCAGCAGATGCAAGAGAATCTCAAGAGCCTGTGTAGAGGTGGAGCGCAGAGCTCCACCAACACACACCACCATTGTACATCAGTACCGGTTTCACCATCGCGGTGTACAGCCAATAAACTATGTTTGGTTTCAGGCCCAAACTCCTCCCGATGGCCCTTTTGCACGAGTAAAGCACAATAGTTGCTTTCTTTACTTTCTCCATGATATTAAGTCTCCAGTTCAGCTTTGAATCCAGAACAAGCCCCAGGAATTTAGCCTCCCTGCTGAAGGATAGGTCGATTCCGCCAAGTTTCGGAGGAGCCACGCTAGAAATCTTATATCTCCGAGTGAAAATGACTAGCTCCGTCTTTTGAGGGTTAATAGATAGCCCACAGTTGGTCGTCCAGTTCGAAACTAGGCCAAGAGCCCTCCGCATCAGCCCATTAAGTGCATGGAGGTGCTTCCCAGACGCGGCCACTGCCACGTCATCTGTGTAGGCGATCACCTTATAACCCTGTCCTTCCAGAAGTACTAGGAACCGATTGATTACTAGGTTCCAGAGAAGAGGAGAAAGCACACCCCCTTGGTGGGTGCCCTTTCCAATAGAGCGCTCAATGCATGACCCGCCAAAGCCGGCTCTGATGGATCTGCCCGACAGCATATTCCCTATCAGGGCAGCCATGAACTGAGAGCTCCGACAGAGCCTGAATGATCGACCGCAACCTGGCATTGTTGAAAGGGCCTTCAACATCTAGGAAGGCAGCCAGTGTGTATTCCCCGCAGTTAAGGGACCTTTTAATGTAGTGTATCAAGGAGTGTAGGGCCGTTTCCGTTGACCTACCCTTCCGATACGCATGTTGTGCCGGAGACCCCCACCTAAGGTTGCTCCTTATGTATGCGTCTATCAATTTTTCTAATATTTTTAGTAGAAACGATGTTAGACTAATTGGTCTAAAATCCTTTGGGCAGCTGTGAGAGCTCCTCCCAGTTTTATAAATCAAGACGACCCTGGCAACATTCCACAATTTTGAAATGTGAGCTAGGTCTATACAGTATTCGTAGATAATTTTCACCCAGGGCAGGATGACCTCTGCCGCATTTTGTAATTCCGCAGGCACTATATCGTCCGGGCCCGACGACTTCAAAGGCTGAAAGCTGCGGATAGCCCGAAAATTTCCTCCCTCGATGACAACTTCCGAGGAACAAGATTCGCTGTCGTAGACATTCAGAACAGACTCCCCCAAGGATTCTGGGAAGTGCGCATTCAGAAGCAGCTCCAAGGACTCCAAAGCGGAGCTGGTCCAGAAGCCGTCAGCTGCCAGCAGATAACTCGGCAGGACTGGGTCACCTGCCAGGACCCCCCTTAGTCTAGATACATCCGCAACCCCGTCAATCCTTCTGCAAAACTCCCTTCAGGAGGATCGTTGCGCCCTCCTCAGCTGACGCTTGTATTTTCTGAGGTCATCTTTATATGCCTTCCAATCAGATGATGCCCTGCTGAACTTTGCTCTGTTGAATTGAGTTCTGCATTTTTTCCGAATATCATGCAACTCCTCGGACCACCATTGCGGCTTTCTTTTGCCTCTTAACCGAGTTAGTGGACACACCACCCTAGAAGCGCCATTTATTGCGTCGGAGAGCGTGCAGACCATACTATCAAGGCCCCCACTTGTGTTAGGACGAGGGAGGACCCCACCACCCAAGAGGTCGCTTAGCAAGTCTCTGAACTTAGACCAATCAGTCCTTTTGCGGTTTTTGAAGATCAAGGGAGCGTTTCGGTTGGTTACCAACTCGAATTCTATATAACGGTGGTCAGGAAAGGAATGATCTTTTGACACTTTCCAATTCCTGACCAGAGCAGCAAGAACGTTTGAGGCAAGAGTTCTATCTATAACCTCCTGCCGATTTTTAGTAATAAAAGTGGGCTCTGAGCCTCTATTACATAATGTGAGGTTAGTGCTTAAAATAAATTCTAAAAGTCACTCACTTCTCATGTTGGTGTCCGAGCTTCCCCAGATTACATGATTCGCATTGGCATCACTCCCAATAATAAAGCCGATTCGGAGAGACTGAGCCTTCTCCATCATGTCCTTCAAATTCTTGGGCGGTAGCTCCCCTTGGAAGTCGAAGGGCAGGTATACTGATGCTCACCAAGAAATACTGCCACCAGCTTCCAGACTGACTACAGTCAAGTCTTCATTACTGTAAAGAGGTAATAGAAAAGCATTTAAGTTACTTATAATAAGTATGCATGATCTTACCTTCGAACTGCCGTCGCTATAAATCATGATTATCCTTCATGATTTGAGGAAAGCCCGCCATTAGTCGACTTTCAACTTTCCTCCAATTCTCAGCAGAGATCCTGCCATCTTCACAGCGACAACAAGATGATCGTTCAGGATCTCACTAAAAGGTCTCGTAATGGATGCGCTCAAGGGTCTGTTCGGTGGCCTTGGCTTTTTAGCTTCCCGAGGTGGTTTCTCTGTGGAGCGCTCTCGTTTTGTTGCCACAACCCTCTCGCTTAATCGCTTGCCCACGATACTCTTGACCCAGTTGTATGTGGACCTTTCTTCTTCAGACCGGTCTTTTTCCGGAATTCGACCGATCCTTTCCAGGTTCCTAAATGCAGAACGCCGTTTCCTATAGGCCCTTTGCGAGGGCGTTATCGTTGCTGACAGCGTTCTTGCTCTGGCCAGTTTGTGCTACTGCAGCCATCGCGCTACTACCGACACTAGGCCTGACTGAATCATAGCTTTGTGTGCGGTAGCAGAAACTGGCTTGGTCAAATTTCCTTCCGGCCTTTTATGAGTGCCGGACTCATCCACGTTTTTTTATTTGCGCTCTCCATTCTGACCCCATGAGTTGTGGAGAAAGGTTGTCGATCTAGGCAGAGATCCGCCGCACCTAGACAAGGCTAAATAGTTCGGAAGGCGCCAGGTATCCGGATGCTCCGTTAGTAACTGGGCTATTTGTCTGGGCCCGCAGCCAAGCTGATTATCAGCACTGGTCGCGTAACACTTTAATCCGCCCCAGGGGGAATCAGGATTGATAGGATGCAGTGGAGGGATAGGTGCGTGGAAAAGGTTTGATTATCTTTTGGTTTCACCCTATTAGTAATGTTTTTATTGTAAAATATTTTTTTTTGTCATCATAAAGGATAAATTGTTTGATACCTTTAGATATTGTATATTTAATTTACTCGGAGTAGTTTAAGTTGCGATGTAAAAATATTCCGAAATATTTAACAGATTTTTGTTTGCTGGAGGTGCGTTTTGAGGAGTCTTTGTAACAAAGCTTTTCCAATTTGTGCTTATGTCGGAACTTACTTTGTTAACCGTGTTACGGAATAGCACCGTCTCACATTTATGAAAATCACTTTTAATATCAATACTTTGCAATAATCCGAAATGATATTAATCATTTTTTGAACCTTGCGCTGTATGTTAAATACTGTATCATCCGCAGCATTAACAATTACATAATCTGCAAAGGCGAGGCAGTAAGAATTACCTTTTACTCGGTCCAATAATTTCAGCAATCCAGATATATAAATCGAAAAAGGAATCGGTGCATTAGCCGTTCTCTGTTGCAATCCATTTTCAATTAAAAAATTTCCACTTTGGGCATCTTGTGACATCTGTATCATAAATTGATTCCCATACAACATACTATAAGTCAGTGCAGTTAAATGAAGAGGAAACTTGTATTCGTACAACAACTTATAAATTGGTCCATCTAACCAGACCGAGTTAAAAGCCTTTTCAAGGTCAGTTAGACAGGAACCAACAACAAAGCTCCTATTGATAAACCAACAGATATCTGAAGTCAGTTTAGTTATTGTGTGAACAGTACTATGTTTCAATTTAAAACCAAACATGATTTTGTGGTATTATGTTTTTTAGTATTGTTTGCTTAGTAATTCGATCATTTATAACTGTTTCAGAAACCTTAACGATGTTAGGCATCAAACTTGTTGGTCTATAAATAATTGGATTAGACGGGTCTTTGTCTAGTTTTTTTAGTATTTTAGTTATTTACAATATTTTTTAATATTGTTTTAGATATCTTCCATATTTAAGGAAAATACGAGTTATTAATTGCATTATTAAAAAGTGTAACATATTTCGAAATCACCAGTCTAGTTAAGTTTTTCAACACCGGGTTTGGGATTATATATACCAGAAGTTTAATTTGATTTCAAGTTCAGTCTGGTTCGTATATTATCCAGGCCATTTAGATTCAATACTTAAAATATCATATCTAATTCTGCTAAATATGTATGTGAGTTTCTATCTGTTGCATAGATAGAAACTATAAACAGTTTTTTACTTTGCTTTAGTTTTAGTGCTATAATAACAAGTTCAATGCACTGAAAGTCATTAAAATTATCATTATTAACAATACTAAACTGGAAATGTTTTTTAATTCCTATGGCAAAACCTCCGCCTTCGAGACCACTCTTACGATCTCACCTTATTATTTTATAATTATTTTATAATTATCAGTTAATTTAAGTTTTGTCTCACACATACAAACTATATCATGCCCATAGAACTCAAGAAAGTGCATAAAAGAGAATTTTTCGTTATACAAGATTAATGAGGTGACATTAAGCGATGTGATTCTCATATACAATATGTGATTCATTCGTCGCAAATCTATTTCGCTGTTTAATACGAGACGTTCGGTTCAATGAATACAAAATGAAAGTGAAAGAATACAAAATGAAAGTGAATGAAACACAAGTGTTATCCCTCAAAAATTTTTTAAGCGGAAAAATTAATGGATGGCTATGGAAATTTAACAGCAGTCGTGACTCCTTTTTGAAATACAGGAAAAGATACCCAGGTGACTAACATATTGGGGAATTATCACAAAAATATAAAAATAAAGTCAACACACTGCAATATTTTTCTAGCAAGGTTATCTAAAGTCACCGCCGTTAACCTATGAAACTTATACAAACGTATAATCTTTAACAGGGAAAATCAAATAATTGAAGGACAACGATGCAACTTACATTCCCACCCGCGACATCTATAGCTTTCCAAATAACAATTTTTATCTCATAAGACTCTTGAAGAGCTATATTAAGAATTCTTTAAGAATGTTGGTCTTATAATTTCAGTCTTGTAGAACACTGAAAGACCCCAGTGAAAGAAAAGTGCGCAATAACTAGAGTTATTAATTCTTGCAACGAGAGCTCTCATTAAAAGAGTTTTTAAAACATCGAAAACTCTCACAAGCCATTTATAATAGTGTTACTAGAAAGAGAAAGCAATACATTGTAAAATAAATATATCGGTCTTACTTTGAACTTTATAAAAAATACATACATATACATATGCTTTTAAAAATTATTTTTTAAAAAAACTATACATATATTTACGTATATGAAATGTAATCAATAATATTTGTATTCAAAACCTTAATATCATAAAACTATAAATATGGGAAATTAAAATAATGTTTTTGCCATGGTTACAATTCAAAAAGTTGCTGGCAGTAAAATTTTATTGATAAAAGTTGATATTGTGCTTCGAAAAAAAGCAACGCCAACTAAAAATAATTAAAATTTAAAAAATTTTTATACATATTTTTTAACCCTAAACGATATCTTATTTATTTTTCTTTTACACAAATTTTAAAATTTAAGAATTGTTAAGCAAATGTGCATAAATTCCAACTAAAACTTTATTGTATTCAAATAAAACTATAATTTTGCATTTCATTAACTTTAATTTAATAATTTCTGTATTTTTCGGACTTCTTTTAAAAAAAAAGAATTCTCAGTCTCATTAGGGTTAAAATTTAGATAAGGAAAAATGACAATACTAAAATGGTCGTGCCTAACAACTAGACTTATAAAGAAATTCTTTTAAGAACAAAATTCTATAAGAGTTGACATCTTACAAAAAGTACTTTATGAGAATTAAAATTTTTTATGGCTTGCTGAAAGTAGTTTTGCTATGAGAGTAGCAGAATATTTAACCCGATAAGTTCTAAGTCTTATTATAAGAACCTTAAGAGAGTTGCATAAAAACCACTTGGGTTGATGATTATTTGATGTTTTGCGTCGATTAGGGACGATAGCGATAAACCTAACGTAAACCTTGAGGTGGAGTATTTTAATATTTTTCGGAGGATTAATTTAAAACCAACAAATTCGAACGAGGTTAGTGAGGCTAATTTATCGCTGAAATTGAGTATTGCTACTGCTTATGAAGGTGTGTTTTTAGACAGGGATTTTTCCGAATTGCCTCAAAAAAGCAAATATTACTCCAAAAAGTGGTGGTGCTACAAATCTCTTGAAATATTCGGATTTGAGAGAAACTCTAACATGGCGGCCGCTTGCCTCGCCTTCACAGATTTAATTGCAATGAGCATGGACGCTGGGAAGTACACGTTTATTGACCCTCGAAAGGCTTTTGATTATCTTGATCTAAGATAATCTTTTGATCTACTTGGTCTAAAATATTTTAGAAAATTCTTTTAGAACTTACTTGACGGGCAGTGTGTTAAATTGGGATCCGTTTGCGGTTCTGAACATATAGCGAAAAAGAAGGTTTCATAGAGATCAATTATTGGGACTCATAAGTTATCGAATGGTTTTGACTATCAAATGTTCAATATTGAATAGTTTTAAAGTTTAAAGTTTCTTTGTAATAGATAATGTATGCAAGGCATAATGTGTTCTGCACATTATATTAGGATAGACAAAAATGTTATATTGCGTATATACTTATAGAATTTGAAATTATCATATTTGTTGTTTTTGAAAATTTTCTATAACTGTTTAATTTCTAAATATAATTTTAACCGTTTTTCAATTACATGTTTTTTTCACGTTTAATTTTCAAAATTTAAAAGCCGACAAGGTGTGTAAAAGTTTAATTTTTTGCATTTTGGAGTTTTTGTTATTAAGTCATTCGTTATTCACGTTTCATATATCTCATTTATATGGCAATTTGAACACAGGACTTGAAATCGTTTCCAAACCCAACCTGCGTTTTTACAATGTCAATTTCAAATACTGTCAATATGAGTTGGCAAATATTATTGCCTTATGATTTTGTTAATGTCTAAAGACCCCTAAAATTTCAAGCTTTTACAAGCTGGGGTCTAAAAGAAAAACGACATCAAAAATTTGGAAAAAAAGGACTTTAGATAACAGTAAATTTGAACAACCATTTTGTTTTTCTAAAGTTTAACTATAGTATATCGCGCTAGGGGAAGCAAGCTGCTGCTTTTATGCGTTTGCAAAATTTCAAAAATGCTTATGGTTTCTTTGCAACAAATAGTTAAATAAAGTTGGGTCAAACCAATGGTTTGTATTGTAGAACTTTTCCCTTCAACAAGTGAAAATTCTGCTTTTAAATACAGTCTACGAGTATGTATACCTATCACACTATTAAAATTTTTTTCATTCATATACAAAACTATTTCTAGGATTGCATATATTTAGGATGAACGATTTATGCAGTCTTTGAAATAAAGCAAAAATTAATATAAGCAGAGGCTAACATAATGCTCGATTTTAAGGGTTACTTGTGTGAGTTAAGAAAAATAATTATATTTTTTAATATCATGGAATTTACCGTTAACTTTTTGCGTTTATAGAAATTTGAAAAAGCTTGCGGTTTCAGAAATATAAGGTGTCGAAAATGCAAATTTTACAAATTTCAAGAGGCCATAACTTGAGAGGGGGTGGAGATGGAAAAAAATTTTCTTCTAACGAAATGAACTACATGTTAATGTCTAAAAGCCCCTAAATTTCAAGCTTCTACAGACTGGGGTCTAGAAGAAAAACTACATCAAAAATTTGGTAAAAAAGGACTGTAGATAACGGTAAATTTGAATGGCCATTTTGTTTTTCTAAAAATTAACTATAGTATACCGCGGTAGGGGAAGCAAGCCACAGTCTTTCTGCGTTTGCAAAATTTCCAAAATGCTTATGGTTTCATTGCAACAAATAGTTAAAATTGGCCATTTTTAGTGCTTTTGGGGGGTATAACTTCTAGAGGGGGGGAGATAGGTAAAAATTTTGTTCTACAAAAATAAGTTTCTAGTAAAGATCTATGTACGTATTAAATTTCAGCTTTCTATCTTTAAAAATGTAGAAGTTTTGTAAACAGACACACGGACAGACGGACGGACGGACGGACGGACGGACGGACAGAGTGAAACTAATAAGCACTTTTTTTCAAAAAATTTTTGGAAAAGTGCTAAAAAGGCCATTTTTAGGGTTTTGGGGGGGTATACCTTTTAGAGGGGGGGAGATAGGTAAAAATTTTGTCATACGGAAATAAGATTCTAGTAAAGATCTATGTACGTACAAAATTTCAGCTTTCTATCCTCAAGGGTGTAGAAGTTTTGTAAGCAGACACACGGACAAACGGACGGACGGGCGGACGGACGGACTGACGGACGGACGGGCGGACGGACGGGCGGACGGACGGGCGGACGGACGGACGGACGGACGGTCGGATGGACGGACGGGCGGACGAACGGACGCACGGACGGAGTGAAACTAATAAGCACTTTTTTTCAAAAATTTTTTGGAAAAGTGCCAAAAATTAAATATATAAAAGTACACAAAAGAAATAAATTAAATGTACTATAACAATTAAAACCGTTTCAGCTGGCATAAGCCGATTGTATTATACCCTGCACCTTTCATTGTTGTGTAGCAATTACACGAACCTGTGAAAGTAACCATTCTATTGAAACTCCACGGATATGTTTGACCTAAAATTGTACACAACACTGAAAAGTTTCATAAACCTCACTTTATTATCTTGTTTATTATTTTAAATATGCTTTTGGAGTTGTGGGGCAACCCACTGTCAAATCATTCCATCGAAACTTCAGGATCACAGTTCCATCAAAACTTCCAATAAAACTTGGAGTTCTATGGGAACTACCTGAACCTGTCAAGCAATTGCACCAAAACTTCTGGGAAATTATTGACCTGAAATTGGACACACGACTGCCAAACTAACGAATATAATTTTATTATTTTTCTAAATATTTAAAAATGGCTTTTAAACCCATTGTCCAAATTTTCCCAGTTACAACAGCATCCGTCCTTGGCTGAAAAAAAAAACATGCGAAAGTTAGGTTTCGTTTTTGAGTAGACGTGCGATTTGTCGAACGGCCGAACAGACGGACGAAAATGTCCAAATCAACGTAGAATTTTACGCTGAGCAAGTATACATGTGCAAACCGGAAACGAATGATTGAAGTGGTTGCAAATTCCAAAGAAAAGAAGGTGCGTGCACCTTAATTTGTACAAACAAATTAATTTTTAATACAAGTTCTGTGTGATTAAAAAAATGCTCTTATAAAATAATAAAGAACTGAATTGAATTCAATTGACATATTATATTATAAGTTTTTAACAATTCTCGAATTTTCGGATGAGCTTTTGAACAAAAAGAAATAGTGTTTCAGCGCTTATACATAAATATGTTTGTTTAAAAAAAGTTAGCTAAATGTGCAAACTGTTCTTACATTTGGGTAACAGCTTTTTTAATTAATTTGTATAGGTATAGTACAAGTGGAAAATGTTACTTTTCCACAAAATATCCACTTTTTCTGTCAGTTTGAATGCAATCAATTAAATTTTGAATCAGTTAGTAAAAAGATGGAAAATATTTTCCTAAAATTAAAAAAAATCTATCAAGCATTTTTTTTCAGCCTCAAAATTTTCTTTGGAAGCTTTTAATTCTCGAACTTTATTTAATTATTCTTTGTTGTGATTTACGAAATTTGTCGAACGCATTAGGATGTGCTTCTTAATACCCCACATAATTATTTTAAAAGTTTTTTATGTTTAAGAAGGCCTTTTAAATAGTCATGAATAAGCTTATTATAGCTTTCTTCTTAAACTTATGAAAATCTATCAAATATTAACGTAGTTACACAAAGTCTCTACCATGTGTAAACTGTATATTTTACAAAATTTTTTCTAAAGAACTTTCCAAAGTTTCATGATTATCATATAAACAGCTTTTAGTGAGGACCGATAAAAATTTTTGTTCCACTTTTAAATATATTATATTTTTAAAATTTTTTTCCTAAAAAAGTATAAAGAATAACCCACCGAAACCACTTTGTTATGTTCAGCAAAATTAATTATTCAGTAATATTCTACGCATCATGTTTTCTACGCATACATCTGAAATGAGAAAATTTTTCCACACACACAACTGAGGTTGGAAACAGCGCGTTTTATTCCTCATATTTAATGAAATTGTGGAAAGCCAAAATTTCAGTAATGAGTTTAAACTATCAGTTCTATTCAATATTGACATTAAGTTTTATTTGTGATCTATGAGCATTTAACTTAACAATGTGTCCCTTAGTTAATTCTACTGTTTGTTGTTTATGCTATTATTTCTAAAAAATAAAAACCAATTTTCTATTTTAAAATTCTAAGCTAAAACTCAATAATACTTCTTTTTCTTTGCAGGTATGGTTTCAGAACCGAAGAGCTAAGTGGCGAAAAAGAGAAAAACTTTCCAGTGTTGATAAAAATCCGTATTTTTTATCTGACCAAGGTCTGTCAATAAAATAAAAAAGTTATTGTTAAAATTAATTAGTAATAATTCTATAATTATTCTATAATTATTTTTAACAATAACTTTTTTAGGTCGTCTTAAATATGTATAAAAAATTTTTCAGAATATTAGCGATTAGCCATTATTGAAATTAAGGTCAAAAATTTTGAAGTTCTTAGTCTTACAATATCTAATATATTTTAAAGTTTGTTAAAGGTGAAATTAATATCAAATATACCAAAATGCGACAACATAAAAGGCAACAAAGTAGTAATGACAAATTGAAGAATAAAATTTCAATTAATACTATGTGATTATGTTTAAAAATAAAGTTGGGTCAAACCAATGGTTTGTATTGTAGCACTTTTCCCTTCAACAAGTGAAAATTCTGTTTTTAAATACAGTCTATGTATACCTATCACACTATTAAAATTTTTTTCATTCATATACAAAACTATTTCTGGGATTGCATATATTTAGGAAGACCGATTTATGCAGTATTTGAAATAAAGCAAAAATTAATATAAAGAGGGGTTAACATAATGCTCGATTTTAAGGTTTAAATGCATGAGTTAAGAAAAATAATTATATTTTTTAATGTTATGAAATTTACCGTTAACTTTTTGCGTTTATAGACATTTGAAAAAGCTTGCGGTTTCGGAAATATAGGGTGTCAAAAATTTAAATTTTACAAATTTCAAGGGCCGATAACTTGAGAGGGGGCGGAGATGGAAAAATTTGCTTCTAACGAAATGAACTATTTGTTAATGTCTAAAATCCCCTAAATTTTCAAGCTCCTACAGGCTGGAGTCTAGAAGAAAAACGATATCAAAAATTTGAAAAAAATAACGAATTTTATGTAACAGTAAATTTTAACGGCCATTTTGTTTTTTTAAAGTTCAAGTATAGTATACCACGCTAAGGAAAGCAAGCCGCTGCTTTTTTGTGTTTGCAAAATTTCAAAAATGCTTATGGTTTCTTTGCAACAAATAGTTAAAAAAGGCCATTTTTTGTGTTTGGGGGGGGGGGTATAACTTCTAGAGGGGGGGAGATAGGTAAAAATTTTGTTCTACGGAAATAAGATTCTAGTAATGATGTACGTACAAAATTTCAGCTTCCTATCTTCAAGGGTGTAGAAGTTTTGTAAACAGACACACGGACAGAGGACGGACGGACGGGCGGACGGACGGACAAAATGAAACTAATAAGCACTTTTTTTCAAAAATTTTTTGGAAAAGTGCTAAAAACATTAATTTCAAAAAATGTTGCTGTTGAATATGTGTATGTTAGTACAAGAGTTTCCAGATTCAGTTTTTTTTTTGGTCTGAATGACTGTGACATTTTCATAAAGGATCTTAATTTTTATCCCATTAAAATCATAAAACTAAATAAAAGCTACGAACAATTTTTTTTCACTTTTTAGCACTTTTCCAAAAAGATAAAAATATAATTATTTTCTCAACTAACGCAAATAATGCTTAAATTTGAGCATTATGTTACGCCTCTTTAATGTTTTTTTTATTTCAAAAAATAATGCTCATCCTAAAATTATACAATCTTTGAAATATATTTTTATATGAATGAAAGTTATTTTATATATGTAGTTGTAGATTATTTTTAAAAGCAGTATTTTCACTTGTTGAAGAGAAAAATGCTACGTTAACAACCATTAATGGCTTTATTGTAATATGTATTACTAACATATTGAATATTAATTTGTATAACCGGAATTTTTAATTGGTAAAGCCAAACATTACCTGTAAACGATAACTCAATTAGAAAAAAAAAGATCATACTATTTTTTTAATGATTTTCAAATGCCACAAAAACAAATCATTGGGAAAAAAATATGTATTACCAAACTTTTTCTCTCATCAGTTTTTTTCTCTTTTTTTTCTGATCTGTAAGGTATTTCAGAATGATATTCTTTTACGCATTCATATTGAATGATATTCTTTTGAAAAGATTGTGTGCTCCTATATTCAAATTTTTACTATGTTTTTATTAACTTTGCTTCTTGTTTGTTTGTTCGAAAATCAGATGTTTGTAATTGAATTTTTTAGAAATATTTAAACACTAATAACTCTAAGATGACCTACCGAGCTGTCAAAGGGTGGGAAAAGTCTTGGTGACAGCTTCAATCCCATTGTTTTTTGAACCCCAAATAGTCCTTGTAGTCCCTTTTCAATTAGCCAAAAGTTTGGCTAATAAATGTAGTAAAGTGAAGTACTGTGTCGACATGCTCTAAAGTTTTGCGTGAAAACCACCTGCCCCCCGCCCCCCGAGTACCGATCCTGTTAGAGTCTATGGCACAAAATAGATTCCGAAAAGGCGAAAATTGAAGTTTGCAAATACGTCATAAATTTATGAAAATTTACGTTTTTTTTAACTAGGATCAAATGAGTCCATGCTGGCAAGGTCTCGCCATACACTCCAAATTTCATTTAACTAGCGGCCGAAAAATCAATTTTGCTAGGATTCAGGCCCCAAAATAGCTTCTAAAAATCATTAGTTATTAAAAATCATTTTTTAGTTAAAAATCATCTCTCTAATGTAGAGAAGGCCTTGGAAAGCTCTATAAAATTTTGTTTTTGAAAAATGAGGTCTCTAATCCTCAAAAAGGGCTTGGGATAGGGCCTGAAATGAAAAGTAAACAATTTAGTCTTTGGTCATATTGTAAAGATGATTTTGAGAAGTTCTACAAGTTTTGTTGGAGTTTTTTTTAAAATAATTTGCACATAATGAAAAAGAATATAAATAAAAATGTAATCTTTTCCCACATTTATTATTAATTAGTAATATGAAATGGTACATAATGGTACATAAATGGAAATACTTAGAGTATTTTTGTTTGTTCCATTTATTTTAGTAATCATGCTTCTTCTATTAGCTTGGCTATTTTAGTATCTTGCTTTCTCTGTTTTTGTTTTTCTCTTCCTTAAAAAAATCAATCGAGTTTTTGATTGCACCAAATTATTATCGAAAGATCTTGTGATATAAATTTCTGAAGAGTAGTTAGATAATGACAATGCAGTTAATTTTTTGTAGTGCGGGAAAAAATTTTCAGCGTTTTCAGCCTAAATGGAGCGTAGGTTTTCGCCTGCCGTTGCCTTACTCGCGAAGTTTGCATTAAGACGAAAAAAAAATATTACGTGGAACGGAACCTGTCACCTTGGAAATCCTTTTCCATATTCTTCCTGTGTTGCTAAGGCATTTCCATTACAAAACCCAAAGACAAAATACGTTTCCGCGTACTTTTAGCTACAGGTATTATTTTATTTCTAATGTTATTTCAATCTAATTTTTGCAAGAAATAATTACTTAAACCAAGTTAGACTTTTTTATATCGTTGTAACTTAAACACAGGGAAATTTTTTAAGAACTGTTTATTTTTAAAATGACTAATGAAATAATAAAACCTTTGTTATATCTTCATTTGAAGCAGTAAAAATAAAACTTTTTACATAACTTTTTTTCGAAGAGGTAATTTTTTTTGCAAGCATAACAAAAATTTCTAATATAAATTTCTAATAAACAATATTTCATATTAGAATTTTCATTGTATACATAATTTTCATTGTTTTATAATAGTACAACGTTAATAATCTTAAAACCGACTTTTTTGAAATAATTAACGTTAATTAAAAAAATTTAATTTATCTTAGCCAAAATTTTGTGTTCCACCAGCCATAATTTCACGCTTATCTAAACGAGCTAGACCTTTCTAAAAATTGGTCAAAGAAGTCTCCGGCTTCTAACCTGGATATATGAGCAGAAGAGGAACCAGTTCCTCGTACTCCTCTTAAACTACTAACATTTTTGACAATCAGACAATGCTAAATTTTAACCCCTATCATAGCTTCGATATCGCCAGGAGGGAGAGACAGCAGATATTTGGTCAAAATTGCGTGGCTGCGTTGCATATCGCTTTTTTCTTAAATTGTAATATAATTCGGAATTGCTATACTGAACCATTCTAGAAGTGGAAGTGTCCGCTCTCAACGTATTTATCGCTGCCCGTGAAAAGCTGATACGCATTTAGTAAAGCCATTGTAAAACCTTTGCTTACTGCGACTATTTTCAGCTCAAAGGCGCTTCCCAATGTTCCGCACCACAATATTGTTTCCAAGAAATTCTTCCCCCAACAACCCTACTCATCGGAGATCCTATTGGTGCATATCCAATGAAGTTTGCTCGAAACCTCCCAAACTTTCGATGGCCATCTTTCAAGAGTAAAAAGCAATTGATTCTTTTTATTAATAATAATAATAACAACCTGACCATTGGTGCAGTGGTTATGGCATCGGTCCTTTAACCGAAGGGTCTTGGGTTCAAATCCCGGTCAGGTAACTATAAAAATTATATTCAATATTTTATATTTATATATAATATTGTACTAATAAATTATAATATAGTACTAATAAAAATTATACAAGTATTTTTCAAATATTCATAATATTGGATATTAAAAAACTAAGAATAATAAAGAGTAAATATTAATGAACTTAAATATTTAATATAAATAAAACTACCTAGTTAACTCTATGACGCTATGAAACTAGTGCATGCTCTCATATACTAGCCCTATACTCCTCCTACGAGTGAAGCAGGAAAGAAAAAGAAAAAAAAATGATAATAATAATTATAATAATAATAATAATAATAATAATAATAATAATAATAATAATAATAATAATAATAATAATAATAATAATAATAATAATAATAATAATAAAGAAAATAATAGTAATAATAATAATAATAATAATAACAATAATAATGTTAAAGTCATTAATTTGTGCGGACTCGAATCATAAAAAAAATAAGTTTATTTCAAATATTAAAGATATTGACAATTCAAATTAATGATTTAATATAATTAATGCTACTTTTATTAACACCTGGTTATGACTAAAAAATAACTTAAAATCTAACAGTATTTATTATGATTAAAATTAACTTCATTCAGCATTTTTGATGGGAACGATATTATCATACTTCTGGAATTCGCTATGTCTAGACACTGCATCAGCGCTTTATAATTTTTTAATGTTTAAACGTATAAGCCATACAAACGTTTAAACGTTTAAACCATAAAATTTATCTCTTGTGCTTCATCCTCTGCTCGAGTCATCTTAATCACCTAAGTCATCCTCGAGCTTTTCCATGCCGAATAGTCTTTGATGTTTGTTGTTGGGCAGGTTGCCTACTGATGGTGGCCTCCTGTATGTCTCTCTGTAGTTGTCAGACCGGTACATGTAATTAACTTAACGTGTTTGTATGGATCGGTCGACATCCATTTTATCTGCATATAGGTGAAAGTTGCATTACTTTTTGATGTTGTATGCTTGATTTTGTTGCTCTACCGTTAATGGTTGCTGTTGGTAATGCGACCTTTGTGGACCAATGTTTGGTTGTTGTCGTTAAATGGACATCATATTAAATGGACATCATATTGATGGTGACCGATTTATTCGCATTCTTGTTATGTATTGAAAAATTTCTGTAGCTGTAGTTCTGAAGCTCTAAGTTTATATTAATATCTCTATAGTTTCTTTTGTGTAGTTCTCCTTCTTGATCTTACTAATTATGAGAGAGAATCGGTTGACCCTGGCATAAAATTCATCTGTGGTTAATCTTCCTTGCGTCAGCATGCTCATCTGGTGCTCCAGCGTACGTCAGCATAATGCAGTGAAAAATGTCCCGCTTGTCAACATAATGCAGTGACAAACACTGTTTAATTTCGGCCCATTTGTCGTCGAATATATTGTACGATATAAGAGCCGCGTCTGCTCTTCTCGTTTTTTTCACCTTATTGCTTGCAATATGGCTTTGTAGATAGGTTTGTTATTGACTACTTCCTTACCCCGTGAATCCATGGCACATAATGTACCAAGTGTCTGCAAGTCCTTTACACAGTCAGGAAGTCTCGCAATTTCCTTTAAGAAATTTTCACTTTTTGGTGCTGTCATACTCCTTTTCTGCGGCTGTGCCGTGTTTAGCTGAGCTCCCAATTTGGTTATGCGGAGCTCGAAGTTTTTATTTTGTTCGATTTTGTTGAGGGCTTCGGTAAAGTCCTTAAGTTCTTCCATTATTTGTTCCAAGTTATTAAATTGCGCTAAGTCGAATTATTTAAAAAAATAAATTAATTTCAAACTTTACTTAAAGATATTGCCAATTTAAGTTAACGATTTAATATAATTAATGCTGTTTTTATTAACACATGGTTAAGACTAAATAAAGTTGGGTCAAACCAATGGTTTGTATTGTAGCACTTTTCCCTTCAAGAAGTGAAAATTCTGTTTTTAAATACAGTCTATGTATACCTATCACACTATTAAAATTTTTTTCATTCATATACAAAACTATTTCTGGGATTGCATATATTTAGGATGACCGATTTATGCAGTATTTGAAATAGAGCAAAAATTAACATAAAAAGGGGTTAACATAATGCTCGATTTTAAGGTTTAAATGTGTGAGTTTGGAAAAATAATTATATTTTTTAATGTCATGGAATTTACCGTTAACTTTTTGCGTTTATAGACATTTGAAAAAGCTTGCGGTTTCGGAAATATAGGGTGTCAAAAATTTAAATTTTACAAATTTGAAGGGCCGATAACTTGAGACGGGGCGGAGATGGAAAAAAATTTGCTTCTAACGAAATGAACTATTTATTAATGTCTAAAAGCTCCTAAAATTTCAAGCTCCTACAGGCTGGAGTCTAGAAGAAAAATGATATCAAAAATTTGAAAAAAAATAACGAATTTTATGTAACAGTAAATTTTAACCGCCATTTTGATTTTTTAAAGTTCAAGTATAGTATACCACGCCGCTGCCTTCTTGCGTTTGCAAAATTTCATAAATGCTTATGGTTTCTTTGCAACAAATAGTTAAAAAAGGCCATTTTTTGTGTTTGGGGGGGGGGGGGGTATACCTTCTAGAGGGGGGGAGATAGGTAAAAATTTTGTTTTCCGGACGGACGGACGGACGGTCGGACGGGCGGACGGACAGAGTGAAACCAATAAGCACTTTTTTTTAAATTTTTTTTGGAAAAGTGCTAAAAATAACTTAAAATCTAACAGTATTTATACTAATTTCCGTCCTCGTGCGCAAGTGTCAGCAATTTTCGTGTGAACAGAAGTTAGTATCGTACTAAATATATATCTTTATACCTTCCAACTGACACGGTGTTAACTTTAATGTTATTATTATGATTATTATAGTTATGTCACCCTCATCTCAACTACCAATATTGAATCATCCTGTACCGCTTTCGTAAATTTTATTTCTCACACCACATTCTTTTTAAATTCCATAAGTTATTATAACTTATTTTGTTTTCTTTTTAATATTTGTTCTCGCAAATATCAAGCATTACTAGAATGCTACATTGTAGTTTTTTTTTTCCTTTTATTTTTTTTTTTACCTAAAAACGCCGAATATGCAAAAATGCATAATTACCTAAGTTTTATTATAAACATGAGTAACTTTTTTTTTCAACTGATATTGTTACAGTAAAATTAAAGCACATGTTAGAATATTTTAAAGATTTACCTTTTTAGTCTTATTTCGGAGTCATTACAGTAAAGTTTGTTAAATAAAATTAAGGAGTATAAAAGTTGTCAATAAGAATAATAATAAAAATAATAATAATAAAAAGAAAAAGAACATTAATAAGTGGAACTTATAAGAAAATAATAATAATAATAATAAGAGTTTAATTTTAATAATATTAAAATTGTTAAATAAAATCAAGAAAGTAAATCACACTGAAAAATTTTTGTTGTTTTAATTACAAACAAAAGAAAAGCGCCTAACTGAATAATAAAAAATTTAGTTTTGAAAACAAAAATTAAATTTGAAATAAATAAAAATTAAATTGGCGCAGATCCGGTTAGGATTCCATTGTAAAAAGTAAAGCGCTTAATAATAAAAGTGGATAACTTTAAAGACTTGGTGAACATAGAAAAAAGATACCAAAACATTTTAAACAAAAAGAGGCAACAAGGAAGGCATAGCATAATAATGGCAAGTAACGAGCGAGTTTCTATCTCAAAAAAAGACACCGCAAGTGCTACAAATACACCCTTAGTGCTGCAGATAAACCCACTAAAGTACATCGATGGAATTCCAGAGTACAATGGAAAAGGTACAATGGAAATTAAACTGGTAGAAAACGTGATCCCGTTAACTCTTCAGTATGACGTAAGTAGTCAAACCATATTATTAAGTAGGATTAAATCTAGATTTACTGGTAGAGCTAGGGAAATGATTGAGATAAATTCGCATTTAAATACTTGGTCGGGTATTAAAGAAGCATTAGTAAATTATTTCGGGAAAAAAAAAATGCATTAGAAATTTTTGACGAGTTGCGAGGTGTAAAATTCATTAGTAACAGTGTAGAATTTTACAATGACATTAAAGGTATTCTGAGGAGACTCAGCAATAAAATTAAAGATGAACCAAACGCACACGCGTTAATTCAAGCCAACACGCAAACAGGATTGAGAGTGTTCAAGGAAAAAATTCCTGAACCAATGAAATCAATTCTTTTTAGTAGAGTTAAACTCCAACTAGTTTAGAAAATGCCATTAACATCTTACATGAGGGGAATTACGCGAAATATAATCCTTTTAAAAAACAAAATTGTAAAGATAACTTTCAATCATCGAGGCACAATAGTAATAGTTTTAGAAATTCAAATAATAATAGTAATAATTATAGTAGTAATCGAAATTTTAGTAACAACAGAAACAATTCTAATTTTAGAAATTCTAATAACAATTATAACAACACACCAAATGCAGGTTTCCATAATAACAACAACTATTACAACAGAAATCCTAATTCACATCAAAATCTTAGAAGTACTTCTCATAATAATTATAATAGTAACCCTTCACAAAATGGAAGAACTAATTTCAATAATAACAATAACAATTACAATAATAATAACAATAATAGTAATAATAATCGTTATAACAACAATAATCGTAACATGGTAACACCAATGGAAGTTGACCCGTGTACTAACACCAGACTAAATACTATCAACACACAAAATGTAACACCAAATTTTCAATCAACAGCCTCGGACAACCTTACCAACTCTTACCTTATATAAAGATTCAGTCGAAGGGTAGACCACTAAAATTCATTGTTGACTCGGGTGCAGCAATGAGTGTAATAAGGACTGGAATTTGTAACCCAAAATTTCATAAAGAAATAACACCAATAAATATAAAAACTTTGACAAATACTTTATCCTGTAATCTTAAAGTAGAAATTGACTCCTTTATAGAATTTGACTCAAAAAAAAGATGGAATTTAATGAAGTGGATTTCCATGACAAATTCGATGGTATCATTGGTAATAATATTTTGATACCCTTTGAATGTGAAATAAATTATAAAGAAAAAACGCTAAAAATTAACACGGGAAATGAAATTTCTATGTACTTCAGCGAAAATGAAGAACGGGAATACTATGTGCCCGTACCGTTACAAAATTTGAGTATTTTTCAAAATGAAATATTTTTGTGCGAAGACCAACTCCGACTAGATCATTTAGACAGTATAACAAAAAACGAACTACTAAGTACAATAAAAAAATTTAGCAATGCATTTTATCATGAAGGGGATAATTTGACTTTCACACATAGAATAAATACAATTAATGAAATACCAATTTACTCGAAACAATATCGTTACCCGGAAATCTATCGGCAAGAAGTAGACCAACAAATTAATAATATGCTAAAGCAAGGAATAATTAGGCCAAGCGAGTCACCCTATTCGGCCCCTATTTGGGTTGTGCCCAAAAAAGCGGATGCGTCTGGTAATGCCAAATGGCGCATTGTTATCGATTACCGAAAATTGAATTCGCTGACCGTCGATGATAAATACCCTATCCCTAATATTGACAGTATTTTAGATAAATTGGAGAGGGCTATGTATTTTACGACTTTTGATTTAGCTAAAGGCTATCATTAAATAGAGGTAGCTGAGGACGATGTAAAAAAGACAGCGTTTAATACAAATAATGGCCACTATGAGTTTGTCAGGATGCCATTCGGGTTAAAGAATGCTCCTGCCACCTTCCAGCGGCTGATGAACTCAGTGCTGGTGGAATATATCGGAAAAAGCTGTTATGTCTATTTGGACGACATTATAATTTTTAGTACAAGTAAAGAAGAACATTTCGACGCGTTAACCAAAATATTAAGCAAATTAAGGGAAGCTAATTTAAAAATAAAACTCGACAAGTGCGAATTTATGAAGCAGGAAACTGACTTTTTGGGTCATGTTATTACAACAAGTGGTGTTAAACCTAATCCCAAAAAGTTGGAGACCATAAATAAATTCCCAATTCCACAAACTGCAAAACAGATAAAATCATTTTTAGGTCTTGTGGGGTACTATCGGAAATTTATTAGGAACTTTGCAAAAATTGCTAAACCTATGACAAATTGCCTTAAAAAGGAGAAAACTATTAACAATTATAACCCTGAGTACAGAGAATCTTTTAATAAATTGAAATTATTAATTGCTACAGAACCTGTCTTAGCCTATCCCGATTTTACGAAAAAATTCGTTTTAGCTACTGATGCCAGCAACTTTGCGATTGGTGATGTCCTCTCGCAAAATACCCATCCTATTTGTTTCGCCTCACGTACCTTAAATGAGCATGAGTGCAATTATTAATAAACACCATAGAAAAAGAGTTATTAGCGATAGTCTGGGCTATTAGCGATTTATTTACATAGAAATTTATGTAAATGGCGCGGGGGTTGAAGAAATAAGATCAACGGATGCAACCATCCATTCCGCTAATGATGATAGTATTGACTATATCCCAATTTCATATCAAATTTATTTAAGACACAAATCATAATAAAAATAGACAAAAAAGAAAAAATTAAGGTACAAAAAATTTATAATAGAACTAGAAAATCTTTTACACATCCTAATCCTAACGAACAATTCTTTATAAAACTATTAAGGGATCATATTCCATCCAAGGGAATAGTTGGAGCAATAATTGATGACCTTGAAGTGTATAACATATTCCAAGATACCTACGTAAAACATTTCTCCAAAAACAAACTGTTAAAATTAAATAAATGCACCTTTGTACTGGACGATATAAGAGACCGCTATGAAATACACGAAATTATTCTCGACCACCACATAAAAACGAATCATAGAGGCATTAATAGTGTATATCAGTCTCAAAAATAAATACTATTTTCCCAAATTCAAGTTAGAAATTCAGAAAATTTTAAATAATTGTCACGTATGTAATTCGGCTAAGTACGAGAGACACCCTCCGAAATTAAAACAGCAAGTGAAAATTCTATGTATACATAGGTATACATATAGTCTATGTATACCTATCACACATTCTAAAAATTATTTTCATTCATATACAAAACTCTTTCTAGGATTGCATATATTTAGGATGACGAATATATGCAGTCTTTGAAATAAAGCAAAAATTAATATAAAGAGGGGTTAACATAATGCTCGATTTTAAGGTTTAATTATGTGAGTTAAGAGAAATAATTATATTTTCTAATGTCATGGAATTTACCGTTAGCTTTTTGTGTTTATAGAAATTTGAAAAAGCTTGTGGTTTCGGAAATATAAGGTGTCAAAAATTCAAATTTTACAAATTTCAAGAGGCAATAACTTGAGAGGGGAAGGAGATGGAAAAAAATTTTCTTCTAACGAAATGAACTATTTGTTAATGTCTAAAAGCCCCTAAAATTTCAAGCTTCTACAGGCTGGGGTCTAGAAAATAAACGACATCAAAAATTTGGAAAAAACGGACTTATAGATAACGGTAAATTTGAGCGGCCATTTTGTTTTTCTAAAGTTAACCTTTAGTATATCCCGCTAGGGGAAGCAAGCCACTGCCTTTCTGCGTTTGCAAAATTTGAAAAATCCTTATGGTTTCATTGCACTAAATAGTTAAAGAATGGCATTTTTAGGGTTTCGGGGGGGTATAACTTCTAAAGGGGGGGAGATAGATAAAAATTTTGTTCTACGAAAATAAGTTTCTAGTAAAGATCTATGTACATATAAAATTTCAGCTTTCTATCTTCAAGGGTGTAGAAGTTTTGTAAACAGACACACGGACAGACGGACGGACGGACGGACGGACGGACGGACGGACGGACGGACAGAGTGAAACTAATAAGCACTTTTTTTCAAAAATTTTTTGGAAAAGTGCTAAAAAGTTAATGCTGAAAGTGTAGGCGAAGACCATTTGAAAATTAATAATGAAAATTTACCGCGATATAACAGTCAGTTCAAAAAACAATATAAATTCGAAAGTAGGTAATTAAATATAATTAACTTTACTCGTGGGAATTACACTTCTTCTTCTAATACTATCACTGGGTTACGTAACAACACAATTAATAGAGATAGATGAAATAAATACTGGTAATGGTTATACTTTAATCAGAGAAAAGCAATTACAGGTAATCGAACAACACAAACGAATTTTCCACATAGTCAGTCTAATTCAGTATGAAGATTGTATAAGAAAAATAGAACTAAATATTGAAGAAATTTCACATAGAACAGGAGTGCCCCTGATTGTCAGTTACAATTTAAGAAAACTGAAAGAAGAATTCAACAGCATAATTCCTCATCACGTAAGTAAGAGAGGTTTGTTTAATATAGTAGGTCATGGTTTAAAATTCTTAACTGGTACTATGGATGACTCTGATAGAAGAGAAATCCAGCAACACTTTGTAACAATAGAACAAAACGAAAACAATATTATTGAAAATTTAAATAAACAAGTTTCGATTAACCAAGAAATATCAGACCAAGTAAAAAATATAACAGACCATATCATATAAAGATAAAAAATTTGGAAAGTAATAATATTAAAGTCAGTAATGACTTAAAATTTCTGTATATTATGTATGAAATAAACGAAAATATGAAAATTTTAATTAAAGAAATTTCAAACATTAAAGAGATAGTTTTAAGTAGCAAGCTAGAAATTTTGTCAAAAAATATTCTAACAGAGAAAGAAATATTAGAGAATAATGTAACAATAGAGGTATTGCCATATATAAAGAGTTGTGTTTTATTTAAGGAAAATTTAATAGTCTTCCTGATTTCAATTCCTCAATTCATTGAAAATAAATTTGAAAGAATTCTTTTAGAAAAAATTCCAAATAAAAATGGGAGTTTAGAACTCGACACAGATGTTAATAAAATAATTATTTCACAACAAGAAGTTTTTGTAGATTCCGATAAGAAATACATTATGAAAAAAGACTTAATTCAATTTAAAGACTCATGCATTTCCAACTTAATTAACGCAGGAAAAATGCACTGCAATTACCACAAAAATACTACTGAAGAAATCAAACTAATTTCAACCGATATTATAGTAACAAAAAATTTAAGAGAAACCACACTTTTTAACAATTGCGGACATCAGCAAATAATAAGAATAAGAGCCAATAACATAATTAAGTTCAATAATTGTAAGATTTTGGTAGGAAATTACTCCTTCTGGAATAGGGAAGAGACATATTATAATCAAATATTACCAAATATCGAACGTAATATAACAGTTCAAGAAGAAATAAATAACTTTCATTTAAACCATCTTTTCCTTCAAAACATAAATAATACTGAACGTATTAAAATGATAACAAATAGTAGCACGTGGAGATGGCACACAAGTATAACCTCCGATGTGATAATTATTATCATCATCATAATTTTAAGTTTCTTCCTCTTCTTGTCAATAAAAAAAAAGAAATTGAATACGAATATACTTCAATCCGTGCAAGTAAGAGAGTATCGTGCGGACCCGATACTTGAGGAGGGAGGAGTTATGTCACCCTCATCTCAACTACCAATATTGAATTATCCTGTACCGCTTTCGTAAATTTTATTTCTCACACCACATTCTTTTTAAATTCCATAAGTTATTATAACTAATTTGTTTTCTTTCCTAGAGTTTTTAATATTTGTTCTCACAAATATCAAGCATTACTAGAATGCTACATTCTAGTTTTTTTTTCCTTTTATTTTTTTTTACCTAAAAACGCCGAATATGCAAAAATGCATAATTACCTAAGTTTTATTATAAACATGAGTAACTTTTTTTTTAACTGATATTGTAATAAAGTAAAAATAAAGTACATGTTAGAATATTTTAAAGATTTACCTTTTTAGTCTTACTTCGGAGTCATTACAGTAAAGTTTGTTAAATAAAATTAAGGAGTATAAAAGTTGTCAATAAGAATAATAATAAAAAGAAAAAGAACATTAATAAGTGGAACTTATATATAAGAAAATAATAATAATAAGAGTTTAATTTTAATAATATTAAAATTGTTAAATAAAATCAAAAAAGTAAATCACACTGAAAAATTGTTGTTGTTTTAATTACAAACAAAAGAAAAGCGCCTAACTGAATAATAAAAAATTTAGTTTTGAAAACAAAAATTAAATTTGAAATAATTAAAAATTAAATTTTATTATTATTATTATTATTCTTATTATTATTACTAATATTATTATTATTATTATTTTATTTTTATTATTATTATTATTATTATTATTATTATTACTAATATTATTATTATTATTATTATTATTATTATTATTATTATTATTATTATTACTATTATATTATCATTATTATTACTTTTCTTATTATTATTATTATTATTACTATTACTATTATTATTATTAATATTACTTCCATTATTATTATTATTATTATTTTTATTATTATTATTGTTATTATTATTATTATTAGTATTATTAT
>NW_026578117.1:142500-148493 GCF_029603195.1 Condylostylus longicornis
AAATTTAAATAAAATTCCATATCATCCCGGGGAACATATTTTTCTGCTAATTGCATCACATCTGTGTACTTCTTTGAGTTGATTGGCAAGGTTTCTTCACGTAATAGTAGCGGTGAAAATGGGTTTCCATTAATGTTAACTAGTTTTGCTAGCTGGAAGTAAATAGCATCTGCACCAGAATGGCTAATAGAAGCTGTAACACCACGAGGTTCCTTTTTGGAATAAGCAAAAACTCTATATTTAGAAATAGTCCATTTTTCTTTTTTATCTGCTCTATACACTTTATTGTAATACATATCCAAAGTCGATTTAAAATCGTACAAATCGTTTATCTTCACATTGATTACTTTAAATTTTGTGGAACACTTTGCCACCATAGTTTGCCAATGCGAAGGTAAATACAGTCTTTCAACTTTCCGCTTTTGTTTTTCTATCACTCCGAAAGATCGATCGCAAGGCATATAGCTATGACCCGGTTCTGGCAAATGGTGAACTACACGATCTAGTTGACCAAATCTTACGAGTGAGTTCAAATATTGAACCATAACATTGTTTTTATTTTGTGCGCTGCAGTTATCCGAAAAAATGTAAAGTTCTTTTATGTTTTTTCCTAGAATATTATTTACAAAATGATGCAGACAGCTTATTACTTCATTTTGACCTTTTCTGCCAATGGTCTCGTCGTACATATACATATGACTAGTAGAGTTGGTGCATTGGTAAATACAAAAATTAAATACCCATAGTTGCCGTAAAGGCATATTTTGTTGAAAATCAAAGGTAATGCATTCTATTGTTGTGTCAGTTTTAGATTTATCAGCCTTATCTTTAAGATCAGTGTAGAATGCTTTGGCTTTCTTCTCATGCAAGTCTAGTTCCAATTTAAAATTTTTTTTCTCATCCTCTATTTTACAGCCTTCAATATTTTTAGCCAATTGGTCACACTTTGAACAAGTATCTGATTTTGGTGTAGCAAAAGAAAGTTTGAAATTCTTTAAGAAAAAACTTCTATAAAAGTGATATGACACTAAAGGTTTTATAGTCTTATCTGTCAATAGTTTGTTGAAAACAGATCCTTCAAATTTTTCCAAGTAAAGTTCATACATCTTTTTCATATTTAATTCTGAACTTAAATATTTACAATCAGAATGACTGTAATGCGCAGATCGGCAAGGGAAACTTTGTATATGCTTTCGAATTTGTTCGATAATATTTTCAGGAATTTTGTTAGGTCTATGAGCATGACGACCTCGCATATCAACTGGAAATGTTACATTTTTGCCAATAAAAGATGCTAAACGTTCAGTTCGACTCTTATTTATACCATGTACAGCACAAAATGTTTTTTTACATGCCTGAACGATGGTTAATGATGTTGTTCTAACATAATATTTATTCGACTGTTTCCTAACAGGTCCAGTTTTTAAACAACTTCGTTTTATTTCTTCAGCTTTCATTAACCCGCAAAGATAAGCGTCTTGTTTTTCTTTATCACCTATTTTATTGAATTCTTGGAAAATTAATTTTCTATCACTCTCATTTAACGTAGTACAGCATTTTAAACGACATTTTGCTTCTTCACAAAAATTTCCCATCATACGTTTAGAAACAGTATTCCCTTTGTAGTTAACATATGCCTTGCCTTCTGCTTTCTTTCTCTTTCTAATATTTCTTTGCCATTGCTTCTCATTACGTATTTTTCTTTTGCCTTATAAATATTATTAAATCTAGTATTAGTATCATTAAGTCTAGTATTCAACACTGTTTCAAATAGTTCAATAAAATAAATACTTTACCTTTCTGCACCTGTAAATTAGATAATATATCACTTTCCTCTGATGATTTAGAGGGCTCATATTCAGATTCTGAAACACTAAAATCGTCAAGTTCACTCATAATCTATGTTCATACATTAAAAACTTAACACAAAAACAACATTAGATGTTATTACATCGAAAAACCACCTGCAACTGATCATTTACTACAAAAACATTATTAAGAATATGATTCAAAACAGACAACGCAAAAACATGTAGTGACATGTCTTTAGTGTATAAATAAGACAATTGCACATTTTATCTGGTTTTTGCAGTAAAAGTATTAGGCAGACAACTACAAAATTGATAGAAAACATGTAAGAATTCACATTTTATGTCTGGTTTTAGCTTAAAACGATGGGTTATTTTATTTTTATTCTAAATAATCGAAAAAAGCAATTGCGCTAAATTCGTAGTTATCTGGTTTTTGCCCCCACGTCTTCAATTATAAAACTATATTCAATAAAAATTATGCATACATAATGAATGACAATAATATGTGTGTTGTAAAAGCAAAACGAGAAGGTAACCTTTATGTAGTGAAGACAAGAAATAATGCAAATAATTTTTCTTTCATTTCGAAGCATAAAAATAACAATGAAATAATTAAATGGCATCAACGTTACGGTCATCTAAATTTTAGAGATTTACGTAAATTAAAAGACAGAAATATAATAAATACAGTTCCTAAAGATTTAAAATTTGAAAGTTTGAGATGCATTGCTTGTGAAAAATAAAAAATTCATCAAATGTCGTTTCAAAACTCAAAAACAAAACAAACCCAAGTCTTAGAAGTTGTACATTCTGATATATGTGGCCCGTTAAGCTCCAAATCTGTTGGAGGCGCACAATATTTTGTAACTTTTATAGACGGCAAGTCAAGATATGTTCACGTGGCTTTTTTAAAAAATAGAAGCGATGTTTTTGAAGCGTTTAAAAGTTATCAAAAGTATGTAGAACGAGAAACAGGAAGAAAAATAAAATGCCTAAGAACTGATAACGGACGGGAATATTTGTCAAAACAGTTTAGTGAATATTTAGAACAAAATGGAATTAAACGAGAACTTTCAGTACCATATACTCCCCAGCAGAATGGTATCGCTGAGCGAGCAAATCGCACTTTAATGGAGATGGCGCGTTGTATGTTATTGGATTCAGGACTTCCTATATCAATGTGGGGTGAAGCTATTAACACCGCTGCTTATGTCCGCAATAGATCACCTTCAAGCGCAAATGATAGCTTAACACCATACGAGTAATGGACTGGACGAAAACTAGAAATAAATCATTTTAGAACTTTTGGTAGCAAAGTTATTTCACTTCGTAAAGGCAAAAATTTTTCCAAATTGGAGCCTAAAAGTGAAGAATACACTTTTGTGGGCTATGATATTAATTCAAAAGCTTTTCGTTTGTGGGATGGAAGTCAAAATATTATTATAAGCAGAGATGTAAGTTTTTTTGAAAGAATAAATACAAATAATTATTTAGTTGTAGATGTGTTTAATCCCACTAATGATGAAAATGCTCTTCATGAAAGAAAAGTTGAACTTATTGATATATGCGACGATCGAATTAAAGAAACTAAATTACAAGAAACTAATGAAAACCCTGATGACGTTACGAAATCTGAAATAGTAAATGAAGGTATTGTAAGTCAACAAGGATCTACATCAAATAATATAAATAATGAAAGCAGTGATTCGTTTCAAACGGTAGATGATGATTCTTGTTCAAAATCTGAAGTATCTGAAGTTGAAACTAGTGAAGAAACAAATGAAGTTTTTTTGAATAAATCTGTAAAGAAAAAGGGTAGAGGCAGACCGAAACTGATTAAAACTGGAATGAGAGGTAGACCTAAGAAATCGTATTCAGAAAAAGCAAATTTAACATCAGATATATCATTTGAAACTCCAAGTACATTTAATGAAGCTTTGCAAAGCTGTAATAGTGAAAAATGGAAGAAAGCCATGATTGAAGAATTAAATTCATTGAAACAAAATGAAACCTGGACATTACGAGTAGTAGATCGGCCAAAAGATAAAAAGGTTTTAAGCAACAGATGGGTCTATTGTATGAAAGATAATTTTGGTGATATTATATTTAAAGCCAGACTTGTTGTCCGAGGATGTGAGCAGGAAAGCGGTATAGATTATAAAGACGTATATGCTCCAGTAGCAAGATTTGAGTCATTAAGAACACTATTAGCTCTGTGTGCACAATATGAATTACATTTGCATCAAATGGATGTTAAAACTGCGTTTGTACAAGGCGATTTAGAAGACGTAATTTTTATGGAACAACCATTAAACCCTGAGACAAAATTTAATAAAAATATTGTTTGTAAATTAAGCAAACCGCTTTACGGTCTAAAGCAAGCGAGCCATCAATGTCACAAAAAGTTAGACAGTTTTTTGAAATCTATAAAAATGAAGCAAACTTCAACCGATCAGTGTCTGTATGTGAAATACGAAAATGATGAATTGATTATTATGTTAATATACGTAGACGATATTTTATTGGCATCTAATTCAATATCACTTCTAAATAATACCAAGAAATTACTTTCAGCTAAATTTGATATGAAGGATATTGGTGAAGTAAAAAAGATTTTGGGAATTAATGTGAAAAGGTCTTCAAATTGCGGAAGCATTGAAATATCTCAAGAAAAATATATCGACGATTTACTTAAAAGATACAAAATGGAAGATGCCAATTTAGTTTCTACACCACTGGAAACTAATTTAAAACTATTTCAACCGAACGATGAAATTTCAACAGATGAAAAAAATATGATGGAAAATAAACCATATCGGGAACTGATAGGTAGTTTAATGTATCTGGCGAATACTGTAAGACCAGATATATCATTTGCAGTTAATTTTCTAGAAAGATTTACGTCTAAACCAAGGCTAGTTCATTGGACTGCGGCAAAAAAATATTGAAATATTTGAAATCAACCAGAAATTATAAAATTAAATATGAAAAATCAACAAATGAATTAATTGGATATAGTGATGCCGATTGGGCAAATGATATGAAAGAAAGAAAGTCATGTTCGGGTCATGTGATTATGATGTCAGGCGGAGCTATTTGTTGGAAGTCACGCAAACAAGGATCAATTGCCTTATCAACTATGGAATCCGAGTATATAGCAATATCTGAAGCCACTAAGGATATTATGTTTTTACGCAGCCTATTAAATGAATTAAAATTCTTCAAGTACACAGAAAAACCAACGAATTTGTTTTGTGATAACAACAGTGCAATCAACTTATGTAATAGTAACACAAATCACGATAAGTCAAAGCATGTTGACATAAGATACCACTACAGTAAAGATATGCAAAATGCAGGTAATATTAGGGTTCAACACATACCAGGTGCAAATATGCCAGCTGATATTTTAACGAAAGGTTTAAGTAAAGCTAAACACGAAAAATGTGTTGAATTATTGAAACTCAACCATTAATTTTTATAAATTTAATATTTGATATTAATTTTTTATTTGAATTAAATTTTGTTTGCAAATTTTGTTTTTTGAATTTTTATGATTATGGAAAAGTGAATTGAGGCGGAGTGTTAGAGATTTAAGTATGTTTGAAATTTACAAGTTTATATTGGCATTCACTTTCATATTATAATTTAAATTAATTTACTTATGTTTGAATTGAATTATTGATTGTGAATTAACTAAATTATGTAAACATAAAACAACATGTGAACGGCAGGTACTTTCTGTCATTTATTAATTAAGAATTATTTCTTATTGTTCTTTTTATTCATTCTCTTATCAACCTTTGAAGGTAGCAGTTGTGTTATTAATAAAATATTATAAAATATTAAAACCGGTTTGTTGCTATTCCATACTTTAACATAATTATTATTATTGTTATTATTATTATTATTATTATTATAATTATTATTATTATTATTATTATTATTATTATTATTATTATTACTATTATTAGTATTATTATTATTATTATTATTATTATTATTATTATTATTAGTATTATTATTATTGTTATTATTATTATTATTATTATTATTATTATTATTATTATTATTATTATTATTATTATTATTATTATTATTATTATTATTATTATTTTTATTATTATTATTATTATTATTATTATTATTATTATTATTATTATTATTATTATTATTATTATT
>NW_026578119.1:0-7500 GCF_029603195.1 Condylostylus longicornis
ATAGAAATGGCACGCAACTCTTTCTGCAAATATAATAAAATTTTAACTAGCAGAGCTATAATAATGGGGTTGGAATAATCGTCTCCGAGGCCGTCGAAAAATGTGTAAAAAACTTTTTGCCATATTCAGATAGAACATTATTGCTTCAAATACACGCAAAGCCTTTGAATATAAACATCATTCAAACATATGCACCAACTGCTGATAAAACTGACGAAGACGTTGAATCATTCTACAATGAAGTCGAGGAGCTCATGAAAATGACCAAAAAACACGAGATTAACATCATTATGGGGGATTTTAATGCCAAAATAGGAAAGTCGCAAGTAGAAAAAATTGTTGGACCATTTGGTTTAGGTACCAGAAACCCAAGAGGTGATAGACTAATTCAGTTCTGTACGGAACAGGAGCTCAAAATAATGAACACTTGGTTTTGTTTACCACCTCGTCGACTTTACACATGGAAATCACCTGAAGATAATGATCGAAATATAATCCGGAACCAGATCGACTTTATATTAATTAACCAGCGATACAGTACATGCGTATCAAAAGTTTCAACGTATCCAGGTGCCGATGTTCCTTCAGACCATAATTTACTGTTATCGCAAATCAACATAAAATTGGCAGTAATGACAAAATCAACACGCAAAAAACATTTAGACCTACAGAAACTCAAGGAAGATGAATGTAAAACCGAAGTTACTCAGGAGCTTAATAATCAAATGAAATTAAACTTCGAAGGTACCAGCTTTAATAATGTGGAAATTGATGAAGTATGGGATCGATTGAAAAGTACTATGAAAAATATAGCTTGAACCAAACTGGGCCCCACGAACAGCAGAGCAAAACAGAAATGGATGACAAGCGAGATCTTAAATTTAATGGACCAGAGACGAATACACAAAAATAAGGACTACAGTCAATATAAGCGCCTGCAAACAATAATTCGCTCAAAAATCAGATCTGCAAAGTCACAATGGTTGAACTCTCAATGTCAAGAAATTGAGGCTTTTCAAAATCGTCACGATATGTTTAATCTTCACAAGAAAATTAAAGAAACCGCTGGAGTATACCGCAAACAGACATTTTCTAATCTAGTTGACAACAATAATAATATAGTCCTAGATCAAGAACAGAAAAAACAAGTCTGGAAGGAATACATAGAAGAAGTATTCAATGATATTAGTAGAACCGATGCTATAAGAACTGCGGAAACTGAACCTACAGGTCCTTCAATAACAACAGAGGAAATAAAAAGAGCAATTAAGTTGTCAAAAAATAATAAAGCTCCTGGACCCGATGAGCTACCCGCAGAAATTTTTAAGCTAATAGATGACGAAAACTTAGAAATTTTGAAAAACATTTTTAACAAAATTTATGATAGCGGAATATATCCAAAGGAATGGCTAAGTTCGTTACCTAAAAAATCAAACTCGAAAAAATGCAGTGAATTTCGACTTATAAGCTTAATGAGCCACGCTTTAAAAATTTTTTTAAAAATTATTCATTCCCGTATCTACAAAAAATGTGAAAGCAGCATCAGTACCACACAATTTGGCTTCAGGGAAGGTCTCGGTACGAGAGAAGCGCTTCTTGGTCTCCAAATATTAATTCAGAACTGCCGCGATGTTCATCGAGACATTTTTATATGCTTCATTGACTACGAAAAAGCTTTCAACTGCGTGCAACGCGACAAATTAATGGAGGTTTTGAATAAAATAGATCTGGATGAAAAAGAGATTCGGTGTATCAAAAACTTATACTGGAACCAAAAAGCTCAAGTTGTTACGAGAGATTTCACCACGGATGAGATAGAAATAAAAAGAGGAGTGAGGCAAGGTTGCATATTATCCCCTTTACTTTTTAACCTATACTCTGAAAAGATATTCGAAGAAGTAGCTGATAGCGTAGATGTTGGTATAAAAGTAAATGGAGTAAATATTAACAATATACGTTATGCAGACGATACCACCTTGATTGCCGGCAGTATTACTGAACTACAACAACTTTTAAACTCAGTAAATGACCACAGTATGCTTTTCGGTTTAAATATGAATATTTCTAAAACCAAATTCATGGTTATATCCAGGACCAACACATTTTAATCTAGTTTTAACCGTGAATGGCCAAAATATCGAAAGAGTTTCAAGTTTTAAGTATCTGGGATGTTGGTTAAACGAAGACTGGAATTCAGATATGGAAACAAAATGCCGAATTGAATACGTGCGCAGCTCTTTTATAAAGTACCAAAATATATTTTGCAATCGGGATATACATCTCCACAACCGTATTCGATTTGTAAAATGCTACGTGTGGTCAATTCTCCTCTATGGAATGGAAGCTTGGACACTAAAAATATCAACAATGAACAAGCTAGAAGCCTTCGAGATGTGGATATACCGCACGATGTTAAAAATCCCATGGATAGATAGAGTTACAAATGAAGAGGTCTTAAGAAGAGTAAATAGTGACCGAGAATTATTACTAACAATAAAACACAGAAAAACAACATTTCTCGGTCATTTAATGCGTAACGACAAATATTTCATACTGCAGCTGATTTTGCAAGGCAAAATTGAGGGAAGAAGGCGTGTGGGAAGAAAGCAGATGTCTTGGCTCAGAAACATCAGACAATGGACTGGCATACGAACAGTAGAAGAGCTGGTACGTGTTGCGCAAGACAGGGAGGCATATAGAAATGTAGTCGCAAACATCCAATAAGTGGATACGCAGAAGAAGAAGAAGAAGAAGAGCTATAAACATAAACTTAAGACTGCGATTTCTGAAATGCTATGTTTGGTCAGTTTTACTTTATGGTGCGGAATGTTGGACTTTGGGAGCTCCGTTGATGAACAAATTGGAGGCTTCTGAAATGTGGTCATACAGAAAAATGCTCCGAATATCATGGACGGAACACATTTCAAATAATGAAGTCCTTCAAAGAGTCCAAAAAACAAGCGAACTACTAAGGAACATAAAGAAAAGAAAGACTTCATATTTCTGACATGTCATGCGCGAAGAAAAATATCAACTTTTGCGACTTATAATTCAAGGCAGAATTGAAGGCAGAAGAGGTGCTGGTCGAAAACAACTGTGCTGGCTGCGTAATATACGCAACTGGACCGGTATGCAAAATATTGGCGAGTTGATGCGTATTGTGGAAGATCGAGACCAGTTCAAAGAAGTAGTTTCCCAAATTTCTTAATTTCTTAAAAATTCAAAACTAACATCAGCAATAGTAACAACAACAGTAAAACTATAACATGTAATTTGATTACGTCCAGCTAATGGATATGCAGACGAAAAAAAAAAAATTAATTCAATATCTTCATCATTTATCCAAGTCTCGGTAAGTGCTATTATATGTATCGGCTTTGAAATTGTGTCAAAGAAATACAGAAGTTCCTCAATTTTATTTCTTTAAGCTTAAGTTATACCCCCCCCCCCAAAACTCTAAAAATGGCATTTTTAACTATTTGTTGCAGCGAAACCACAAGCATTTTTCAAATTTTACAAACGCAGAAAGACAGTGGCTTGTTTCTCCTATCGCGGCATACTTTAGTCAAACTTTTAAAAAACAAAACGGCCGTTTAAATTTACCGTTATCTAAAATCCGTTTTTTACAAATTTTTTATGCCGTTTTTCTTCCAGATCCCAGGTTTTAGGAGCCAGAAGGTTTTAGGAGTTATCGCCTCTTGAAATTTGTAAAATTTGAATTTTTGACACCTTATATTTCCGAAACTGCTAGTTTTTTCAAATTTCTATAAACGCAAAAAGCTAACGGTAAATTTCATGACATTAAAAAATATAATTATTTTTCTTAACTCGCGCAATTAACCATTACATTATGTTAACCTCCCTTTATATTAATTTTGGCTTTATTTCAAACACTGCTTAAACCTTTCATCCTAAATATATGCAATCCTACAAATAGTTGAATGAAAAAAATTAATAAAATTATTAATTAGTGTGGTAGGTATACAGAGAGTGTATTTAGCAGTATTTTCACTTGCTTGAGGAAAAAGTGCTACAATACAAACCATTGGTTTGACCCAACTTTATTAGATTTGTAAATATGTCTTACAATTTAATTTTTTTTTTTTTTTTTTTATTAAAAACACCGTTGGTGTGTTCATTATAACAATCTAGCAATTTAACACTAATAAGTTATTTGTTTTTAGCCAACTAATTTACTACTTTTACAAAATTTTACAAAGTTTTTTATCCTATGATAATTTCTTTTTGCTTATAATTCTAATGATTTTTTTTTTTAATTTAATCATTTAGTTTATTTTATCTTAAAGTAATTCGAAATGTTTTGTTCGCTGCAATCTTCTAATTTTGCTGTCATTATCCAGCAGTTGAAGAGCCTCAATGTTAACATGGTGTTGTAATCGATTTTGATGACCTTGTGCATATTGTCTATCATTTCTACACCCAAATCCTTATGTAGGTTGATATTCCGAATGTACCACGGGGCATCAACTATGCCTCTTAATACCTTATTTTGAAATCTTTGTATGATGTCTCTGGTACTTTGGCTGGTACAGCCCCACAGCTGAATACCATAGGTCCACACTGGTTTTAGGACTTGTTCATACAGCAAAAGCTTATTGTATGTTGACAAGGCAGAGTTTCTGCCCAATAACCAGTACATGTTTCTGTACTTTATGTTCAGCTCTTCAAGTTTTTTCTTGACATGTGGTTTCCACTTGAGTTTTGCATCAAGTGTCATGCCCAGGTATTTGGCCGTATTTTCATATCGTACTATTTTTTCATTAATATACACTGGCTTATACTGAGTGTGTTTATTTGTGAAGTCAATATGTATAGATTTTGATTCGTTGAGTTTAATTCGCCATTTGTTAGTCCAATTTTGCACTTTGTTGATTGCGTTTTGTAATCTTGCTGTTGTTTCAATAGTGTTGTTACCAGTCACCAGAATAGCCGTGTCGTGAGCAAATGTAGCAACAGTACTTTGTTCTGGTATAGGCAAGTCGCTAGTGTACGAGAGATAAAGGATTGGTCCTAATACACTACCCTGTGGAACACCTGCCTGGATTTTCTTAATTTCGGAATAATAATCTTCTTGTTTGATCCTGAAATATCTGTCCGATATGTATGAATTCAGTATTCTTGAGTATTTACCAGGAAGGAGTAAGTTGAGTTTATAATTCAATCCTTCATGGCAAACTTTATCGAAAGCTCGAGCTACATCTAAGAATATTGCAGAATCAAAATCCGAAACCTTTCTTTCAAAGTATCTTCTATTACGTTTGTTATCCGATGTACCTGATCAATTGTGGAGTGTTGATCACGAAAACCAAACTGATGATCTGGAATAAGTTTTTTTTCGTCTATGATAGGCTTTAATCTTTTTAATAGAAGTTTTTCAAATAATTTAGAAATAACAGGTAACAGCGAAATCGGGCGGTATGATGTTACTTCCTGAGGTGGTTTTCCAGGTTTTGGGATCATGATTACTTCAGCTATCTTTCATAATTGTGGTACATATTGCAATCTAAATGATGCATTGATCAGTTTAGTTAGTTTGGTTATAGCTTTCTTAGGAAGTTCCTTCAGAATTTGACCAGTAATAAGATCAAAACCCGGAGCCTTTTTTGGGTTAATATTCTGTGCTATCTCGTTCTTGACCTCACTTGAAGTTACGAAAGCAATATCACCATTTTCTTGTTCTTCCAATTCCTGTAATACTTCAATATTGTCTGATGAGATTGGCTGAAATATTTCCTCAAGATGATCGGCAAATCTCGTCGCTTTTTGTTCGTTATTTCTTGCCCAGCTATTATCTATATTACTTATAGGTGGGGTCTGCATTATAGTTCTTTTCAGATTTTTAGTGGCTTTCCATAATGAATATTCAGTACTAGAGTCATTAGTAAGATTCCTAAGAAATGCATTTATTGTTTCATTTTTTTAGTTTTTTAATTTCATAACTGAGCTGTGCTATAAGATTATTCAGTCTGGTTTTGTCTTGAGGATTTCTAGTCTGCTGCCATTTCTTCCTTGCTTTTCTCTTTTCAGCAATCATTTCTAGAATTTCTTTAGGATAGTTATTTCCTTTTAATTTATGGGTTATGATTGGAGTATTATCCCATGCATACCCTCTGATTTTAATAAAACATTGTTTAGTGAAATGTGTCTCTGATATCAAACACACATCGATATTATTTATGTCAAGGAATGCCTCAAGCTCCACCTTATGATTGAGCAATCCATTTGCATTCCATGTCATTATCTTTAATGTATTAGCCATTTTAGTGTTTTGTTTTTGGTTTGGCAGTCGCTCTAACGGTGCCACTCTCAAGTTTCGCTACTCGTTCAATTACCACTTTCAGTGAACTCTCAAGACCGGATACTTTCTTAAGGATCAGTTGCAGCGTATGATCCATTTTATTATCTTGTTTATTAACTAGTTTTTTGTATTAGTATTTTGCTGGTTAGACTCTGATGCAACAGCAGAAGCGTAGATTAGTTTGTTTTGACTGTTTAAATTTTTACTCATGGATGGAGTTTGTATAGTTACACTATTTGTAGTTTTTCTGTTTTGGGTCGGTTTTCCAATTTTTTTATTTTTAGCACTTTTCCAAAAATTTTTTGAAAAAAAGTGCTTATTAGTTTCACTCTGTCCGTCCGTCCGTCCGTCCGACCGTCCGTCCGTCCGTCCGTCCGTCCGTCCGTCCGTCCGTCTGTCCGTGTGTCTGTTTACAAAACTTCTACATTCTTAAAGATAGAAAGCTGAAATTTAATACGTACATAGATCTTTACTAGAAACTTATTTTCGTAGAACAAAATTTTTACCTATCTCCCCCCCTCTAGAAGTTATACCCCACCAAAGCACTAAAAATGGCCTATTTTAACTATTTGTTGCAGTGAAACCATAAGCATTTTTGAAATTTTGCAAACGCAGAAGGGCAGTGACTTGCTTCCCCTACCGCGGTATACTATAGTTAAACTTTAGAAAAACAAAATGGCCGTTCAAATTTACCGTTATTTAAAGTCCTTTTTTTCCAAATTTTTCATGTCGTTTTTCTTCTAGACCTCAGCCTGTAGAAGCTTGAAATTTTAGGGGCTTTTAGACATTAACAAGTAGTTCATTTCGTTAGAAGAAAATTTTTTTCCATCTCCACCCCCTCTCAAGTTATGGCCTCTTGAAATTTGTGAAATATGCATTTTTGACACCTTATATTTCTGAAACCGCAAGTTTTTTCAAATTTCTATAAACGCAAAAAGTTAACAGTAAATTCCATGAAATTAAAAAATATAATTATTTTTCTTAACTCACACAATTAACCCTTAAAATCGAGCATTATGTTAACCCCTGTTTATATTAAATTTTGCTTTATTTCAAAGACTGCATAAATGGTTCATCCTAAATATATGCAATCCTAGAAATAGTTTCGTTTATAAATGAAAATAATTTTAATAGTGTGGTGGATATACATAGACTGTTTTTAAAAGCAGTATTTTCACTTG